>NW_023994421.1:80000-174557 GCF_015586225.1 Lucilia sericata | reverse complement strand
CATGTAGATCCTGGATTATGTGAGAACCTATAAAAGGGTACTTTTTGGTACTTTGTCGTTCTTCAAAGGGTACTTTTTATTGAACCTAGAATTATTAAATTATGCATGTAGAGCCCGGATCAAGTGAGAACCCATAAAAGGGGATTTTTTGGTACCTTACCGTTTTACAATTGGTATTTTTTGAGTTTTTGTGATAAAATTCGTTCTGACTGTTTTTTAATACATCATGGTGAAGAGTATATAAGATTCGGCACATCCATCTATAGAACTTGTTTTACTATTATTTGTTTTCAGATGGTCGTTATATTGGAATTTTTACATACATGCAGAGAAAAACATGGTGTGGTAACGATGTTCTAAGAGCAACATATTATGGTTAAAATTATGATTGTAGTCTAAACATATAATTGTTATTGGAAATATTTCATCATAACATTTTTTATTACCCACCATCAAAAAAGATATTGTTTTTGTCATTCCGTTTGTAACACATCGAAATATTCATCTAAGACCCATAAAAGTATATATATTCTGGATTCTTATTAAATTCTAAGACGATCTAGCCATGTCCGTCAAATGGAAGTAGCTTGCGGGCTGAAATTTTGCACAGACCTTTTATATTGATGCAGTTTGTTTGATATTGAAAATGGGCAATATCGGTTCACGATTTCGCCTAGCCCCTATATAAGGTCTCCTTCAGAAAATGACTTTAACGTTCATAACTGACTAAAAGAAGCATCTATAGCGATGAAATTCGACATGAACATATTTTTTAGGAACCTTAACCATTGTAAAATTTTATAAGGATCGGTCCATAATTGACCCTATCCCCCATAAAAGATACCCTTCAGAAAATGACTTTAACGCTCATAGAAATTCGACATGAACATATTGTATAGGAACCTTAATATTTTTGTTTAACTTTGTAAGGATCGATCCATAATTGGGAGTTATAGTCAAATATAGGCCGATCATGGTACCCATATGTAAACATTACCTCTGGGAGAGTATTCAGTGGTTATATAATGTGGTTTTGTATTAATAGAAAGTATTATTTGAAAATGTATTGTAGTCTGAAAATCTAAAACATTTTGTAGTTTGAAATGTATTGAACTTAAAAAAAAACTGTTTTTTACAAAATGCACAATTTAATATTTTCTTTTTGATTTTAATTTGTAAATTAATTTTCTTTTATTTTCCACCATAACTTTCTTTATAATCCATTTGAAATTGCAAATAAACCAAAAAATAGGTTTCTTAATACATGAATGAAAATTGTTCAATACATTTTGGCAACAAAATTGATTTTGTATTAAAGACAATGAAACTCTAATATTAATACAAAGTGGCGTCATGAAATAACTCCCCACGAAATAACTTCCCAAAACAAAAATGAAAAAACTCCCTAAATTTGGGGACTTATTTCATTATGAAATAATTCCCCAATTTAAAAATGAAAAAAAGCCCCAACGAAATGAAATAACTTCCTAAATTAAAATGAAATAACACCCCATTTTTGGGGATTTATTTCATATGAAACAAATCCCTAATTTTAAAATGAAATAAGTTCCCATTTAAAAATAACAAAATTTCTAAAAAAAGTAGGTCGCTCATACTTTCGAGTGGGGCTTCAAAGTTTAATACATTTCAGTTTAATCGCTTAATAAAGATTCCTTTAATAGCCGGCCTTCGGCCGGGCGCAAGGACTTTCTACTCTATGGTATGTCCAACAACGGCTTCGATTAATAAATATTTGCTAAATAGACGGCCTACGGCCGTCTACGCAAGGGTTTACCGCTCTATAATATGACCAACACCGGCTTCGCTTAATAAAGATTTCCTAAATAGCCGGCCTAAGGCCGAACACTTTTGATACAAGGCGAGTGTATTCTTAGCGAAGCCGGTGTCCAATGTACCCCAGAGGATAAAACCCTTGCGCCCGGCCGAAGGCCGGCTATCAGACATATATTATTTATTTCGTGTGACAAATGTAATATAATGCAATAACTCCCCAAAAATATTTTTAGGGATTTATTTCATATTTGGATTTTGAGGAATTATTTCATAATGAAATAACTCCCCATTTTAAATGTGAAATAATGCCCCAAAAAACGAATTAAATCCCCAAATTTCGTTGTTTTTGCTTTCTGAACAAATTTTTAGGGAGTTATTTCACTTTTGTTTTGGGGAGTTATTTCGTGGGGAGTTAATTCATGACGCCATACAAAGTATTGCAATGTAAAACCCCCTTAAGAGATCAAAGGTCATCAGTACCAGTCAATGTTTACAGTTTTTGGGAATATCTCCCATATTAAAGGTATAAAATATTATTTTATTAATGGCAAAAAGAGTTTTTTATTTAAACTTATTTATTGAATAAATAAATAAAAAATTTAAAAATTGTATAAATTTTCAAAAACCTTTTTTTTCTGAAATAAAATTTAAAAACTTTTTTGAATCTCAAAAAACTTGCAAAAAAAAGGGAAAACTTGACATATGGTAACACTGTTTGGGGATAATAATTGGGGCATGTATTTTTGTTATTCCTAATATGTCGTCGACTTTGCATGCTGTTCAGAAAAAACTACATGAAAACTGAGAGGCATTCATTAATTGTACAATTTTAATTGTATTATAACTTGTGTTAGAGTTTTAAATGTGAATTAATGGTATGTTTCCACTGGCTTGAAATCTGCTAGATTTGCGTAAACCTCTTCAAGGTGTTTCCACTGAGCTTACTCGTTTTTGATATTCGAATTTTCGAACAAATTCTGTCAGTTTATTTTTTCATATCCACAATAAAGTTAATTTTATGTAAAATTACATATTAAAAATAAAAAATTACAGTTGTAAACGAATAAATTTATTTATTAAATGCCACTAATTTTAAAATTATAATTTGTTATTATTTTCACTTCGAAATTAATTGTCACTTTTTCGATGAAAACATTTAATTTGAATGGATAGTCCAAAGAAGTATTTGCTTATCCTAGACACATCGCAGTGTTGCATAAGCAAATCTTGTTCGAAAAAATACATTTTCGACATGTTTTACATCAAATCTAGTAGATTAACTAGATTTGGATGTGTCAAAAATGTATGGGAAATCTACATGATTTCAACTAGTTTTGCCCAAATCAACTAGATTTGCTCAAAACGCCTCAGTGGAAACATAGCATAAACCCAATTTTGTTCAATGTTGTACCTATGTCGTTATCATCTATGATATGTGGCAAGTTAAGTGATAAATTGCGCAATTATCAAGATAATTTTATGAACTTTGGGACATACTCTTATATTGACCTAAGGACGAAATCGGTCCATTATTTCACCTAGCCCCATATAACCGTACCCCAAAATAAAGCTTTTAATAACACTGTGATACAAAAGAGAGAAAAATAAAAAGCAGGGGTTCTCATATAACAATTCCATTTCGTTATAATCCATAGAGTACGAACTATTTTTAGTTTTCGCCTATCACTTCGTTAACTTTTCAAGAGCAAAAGATGTGAAAAAAGCCATTTTTGAAGTTTTATCTTTGAAAAATCATAAGTTTGGTAGTTTTCAACCGATTTTCAAATCTGATATTTTGTTTTAAATTTATGGTCAAATGCCTGAAACATGAAAGTTTTTATATGGAAAAAACATGCAATATTTTTACAAAACTTAGCGCAACTCATTACTTTCTTCATCGATTTTTATAAATAGACCAGCATTTGAAACGCACCACAATGTTTTTCTTTTCAGAGGTAGTAAAAGCTGAAGTTACTACTTCAAGGTCAACGTAGAGCATGATGAAAATTAAAAATTAGATGGCCATATTTCAGACATTTGACCATAAATTTTGGATTTATTTTTATATATTTCTTCAAGATATTGATGTACTACTAGTCTCTGAAACACACTTTACCCTAAAGAATTGTTTCAGAATTAACGGATACTACACTTATGACACAAAACATCCAAGTGGTAGAGCTTGTGGCGGAACAGCTATTTTAGTGAGAAAAAATATTAGGCATTTTCCAATGCCAGAATACAAAATGGACCACATCCAGGCCACATCTATAAATATACCAGATAGTGGAGTTACAATATCTTCAATAAATAGTCTTCCTCGGTATAATGTTAATCGAGAGCACTTTCTCGAATACTTTAAAACTCTTGGTCCAAGATTTATAGCAGCTGGTGATTATAATGCAAAACATACATTTTGGGGCTCTCGCCTCATTACTCCCAGAGGTAGGTAATTGTTAGAAACAATATCGCATAACAGACTAGATGCCATATCTAGTGGGCAACCTACTTATTGGCCTACAGACCTCAATAAGATTCCCGATCTAATTGACTTTGCTGTAATAAAAATATAAAACGAGAATTTTTTCAGTGATCCCTTCACTGGACCTCTCGGCAGACTACTCGCCTACAATTTTAACGTTATTAGAAGCTCCAAATAAATTGGAAAACGATTATTCTTGTATCCCTAACAAGAAGGCGAACTGGTTAAAGTATAAAATGTATATTAGCTCACACTTGCCACAAAAAATCTCATTGAAAAACTACCACGAAATACAATCCGCTGTCGATATATTTACCGATATTTTAAAAGACGCTGTCAACACCCCCTGTCACCTTGGGAGACCATAAAAATTCTAAATGTCCTAGAAACATTGAGTCTCTTATAAAGAAAAGAGAATACTCAGACGTCAATGGAAACAATCGCGATCTCCGAATATAAAGGATAGACTTAATCAGTGCCAAAGAAGACTCCATATCGCCTTAAAAAATAATATGGAATCTAATCTGAGAAATTACCTCAAAAACTTAGACCCAACTAAGAAAACAGAATATAGTCTCTGGAAGGCTGTCAAAAATATGCAATGCTCTATTGCATATGAGTCACCTATACGCCTCCAGAATGGTGAATGGGCAAGAAATACCTCAGAAAAAATTGAAGCATTCGCCAATCACTTGGAGAATGTGTTTACTCAAAATGACACAAATTCATCTATTAGTGCTAACATTATAAATAACGAAGTTCCACACTCCCAATAAAATTCAGGCTCTCTACCATTAAGACGACAATCAAAGGTCTTAAGGCAGGAAAATCACCTGGTATAGATAAAATTACTACCACCATGATAAGTAACCTGCGCCATTCAGCACTGAGAATTATTTTGTTCATTTTTAACTCGATGCTACGTATTGGATATTTTCCTATCTCATGGAAAATATCCGAGATAGTTATGATACCAAAAACGGGAAAAACTTTGAAAAGTTATTGCTCGAAAGTCTTATAGTACACCTTAACGAAAATTGCATTATTCCTGATCATCAGTTCGGTTTCAGAAGAAAACACAGCACTATCGAACAGGTACATCGAATAATCACTCTTATTCGGAAGGCCTTCGAGAGCAAGCAATATTGCTCACACAAAATTATCACATTACTACCTGCAGATGTTCACAAACTGCTTAAATATTACATATATGAAAGAACTTTTCAAATCAGATCTAAAGATGTGATCTCTTCACGTCATGAAATATCTGCTGGAGTACCCCAGGGAAGTATTCTAGGTCCGTTCTACATTTGCGGACGATACCGCATAAGTATACATGAAAACCCTTCAATAGCTTCTGCACAACTCACATTGGCGAATTGGAAAAATGGCTGGACAAATGGAAAATAAAAGTCAATGCGCTAAGTGACCACAAAGCTCGTAAAGGAAATGGTCTAAGCTTTCTTTTGAGTAAAAAACAACAAAAACGTGCATTTTGAAAAAAAAGGGTAAAATTAAGTGCAAAATATTGAAAAAAATTATTCTTGAGTTAAAAAATATTTTTTGATAGATATCCCACTCGCTATAAAGAACTATAAAGCTCTTCAAGAAAATTGTATAAGCTTTCTTATAAGTAAAAAGGGCCCATTTTGAAAAAAAAAATAAAAAAAAATTAAATAATGAAGAAATAGCTATCTGAACTCCTTTGGACAATTTTTGCTAGCACCAATAGGTGAAAAGTTACATTTGAATAAAACCCTGTATGACCAAAATGTCCAACTTTTATCCCCTCTACTCCGGCAGTTCTTGACCGATAGAGCTGAAAATTTCTGTCTGGCATACTATCCCTAACCTTGGTGCAAATTTCTTCCAAATCGGAAGACATCGATTTTTAAAGTTGGGTCACTTGACACGAAATTCCCCATATATGTAGGTCCGAATCATAATGCTCATGTTCGCAATCATCGCAATTTATTCAACCCTATCCCCCATACAAAGTCCCCTTCAGAATATGATTTGAAGGCCAATAATTTACCTTTAAACACAAGTATCACGATGAAATTCTGCATAAATGACTTCAATGTAAACATAAATCCTTCTACAAGAATGTATAAGGATTGGCCTATATTTACCCTTTCCCCATATTACCACTCTTTCAGAAAATAACTTTTTTTAACAAATGGTTAAAATATTTAGGTGTTTGAAGCAATTAAGGTAAAAAGCTACTTGAATGCTTTATTATAAGAAACAATCCACATATTTACTGGTGTAGGGTATCGTATTGTCGGCCATGCCCGACTATACATTCTTGTTTTTATAACTTATGTTAGTATTTTGTGCTCGCAATGAAAATATTTAAATACATAAATCAATGCAGGCCTTATGTCAGTTAATTTCGTATGAAAAGTGAAACGTCCACCCAACTATCCACACGTCTTTGGCATGAGATCGCACCGTACCAAGTCACATATTCATACAAATTTTTATCTTTCTAAGTGCTTTTAAACAAAAGTTATGCCTTTTTTCGTGCTAAACTTGTCGTTACCACCACTGTGCAATCCACAATTTCATAGGTCTGGCACCAGCCAGTAATTAACGATGAGGTAATTTTTTGAAGAAGATCTGAGCCTATGGTTACAGGGTCAATGATGAGCAGATCTAATAAAATTTTGGTATCTACATAATATGTTTATTTTTAGAGGATAATATGTCCGGATCCTCATAAAATATGGTATACACATTTCTGTATCTATATAACATCTATTTGTTATATAGAATTGTATCGCTATTTCGACGTTTTAAAGCCAGTTATGAGCGTTAAACTCACTTTTTGAAGGAGGCCCTATATAGCAGATGTTGATTCCTATAAAACTACAATATTCTTGATATTTTAAACCTGTAATGAGCTTTTCTGAAGGGAACTTACATATATGGGAGTAGATGGAATTATGACCTGAACCTCATTAAAACTTAATAAATAGATTTCGGTTAATATATTTTTTTTCGAATTGCTGTACTGTATTTTTAGGCCAACGATGAACGTAAATGTAAGTTTTTGAGGGGGCATCAGAATAAAACTTGTTTAAACTCGCTATAGTGGCATTTTAAAGCCGCTAATGCTACGTTCAGATCTGTAAAATACTTGGTCCAAATATTTGTTATAAAATATTAAGTAGACTTAAACAAATATTGATGTTATTGTTGATCAAAACAGTGGAAGAATGATTCGGTTCAAACACACACAGGTTTTGCAGTCACAGTACATTTTATATTTTCATGCAAGAAAAAAAACAATCTACCAATTTGCTTTGATTTAAACTGTTTTTATAAGGTTTAAAATTATATTTATATAACAAAAGTGTATAATATTAATAAAACTTTATTTGTCGAATCTGTTTATTTTCTTAAGAAGAGTGTTTTCACCTCATACACAAATATAAGTAGTCGCTTAAATGGTTTTCTTTTATTGTACCCTTCACCTTCGTGAGAAGGGTATATCGTCAGTATATTATCGGTTTGACCCACCGATCATTTTTAAAAAAATTTAGTTGAGAGTGCATTGTATATAATTTGGACATCCTCTTTCCGATTCAGAAACCCATTTCACGATATTTGATACTATCTCCAAGATATCGCGTGTTAACTTTGGTCTATATCCACATTTTTATACTAAATAAATATTGTTTTGCTCCATACGCCACTGTTTGACGTATAGACCGCAATTTTCATACGAAAATGGAAACAAATTAATTACTACATATTGTTTTTCCTTCACTGCCATAATAAAGAGGTAAGAGTGTAATATTTAGGATGTGCCGAATCTTATATACCCTTGTAAATATAAGGTGAATTTAAAGTCAATGTGAACATTGGAATAAGTTCTTTAATGGGAGCTTAAGCCCCCTTCACACGAGCACACAAGTAATATGATCTGTCAAAATTTTGTGTAGAAGAGAACAGATGGGATTGTCTAAACGCAATTGGAAAATTTGACAGTCGTATGGCTCTCTTCACTTTTGAAATGATTCAAAAAACAAGCAAGTTGCATTAGATCAGAGATGTATTTTTATGTAAACACATACAAAAAAAGTGAAACAGCTGTTTTCCATCTTACTTTGTTATTGTTTTTATACCAATCGTGTAAACACAAAAATTATAAATCATACGACTTTTATTCTCTTTTTTGTCATACAGATGGAATTTCATTTTACTTTTTCATTAGACTTGTCGTACGTAAAGTGTGATCGTCTAAAGGGTCCTTTAGTTTAATTATGGACGATGTTCTTCAGAATTTCAAAGAGTGACTCTTTTTTTAAGAAAGAAAATATAAAATCCGTATATTTGAGATAATATAACAGTTAGAGTCCTCAAATTTTTTCGGAGCCACTTTAGTGGCAATATTATTATTTAGGATAAAAAGTGGGCGGACTAGCATAGGGGGCGTGACACCTCCAATATAAATTAAATACAAAAATTCGTTTCTCTTGGAAACTATTACAGTTAGAATTTTAAAAGTTTGCACGAATAACTTGAACATCCATGTAAACATTTTAGGTAATAAATTGCCATGAGGGGAGCGGCACCTCCCATATTAATAAAATACAAAAATTCGTTTATATGGGAAGCTAATTGAACAAAATTCTTAAAAATTTCACGAAGAACTTTAATATTCATCTGAACATTTTAAGAAAAAAGAGCGGACTTTCATCTGTGGGGCTTGGGGTCCCATATGAATAAATAGAAAAATTCCTATATCTGAGAAACTATTAGACCTAAAATATTTAAATTTTACTTGAAGAACTTTGACATTCATCTGAATATTTAGAGTATAACGGGCGGACTTTCAATGGTGGACTTGGTACCTCCCATATGTATTAAATACAAAATTTTGTTTAACTGGGAAACTCATAGAACTCGATTCTTCAAATTTTCCACAAATTGCTTTAATATTCATCTGAACATTTTTAAGCAAAAAGGGCGGACTTTAATCTAGAGAGCTTGAAGACCCCACATAGGGTTGTCATATTCCGATTCGCAAAAAGCTGGACAAAACAAAAAAAGCTGGACATAAAAAAATACTGATAAAAATGTTAATTTTGGGTTTGTGTAATTAATTTCACAGTGATACACCAATTCCGTTTTGTTATAGTCCATATAGTACGAATATATTTTTAGTTTTCCCCGATCACTTCGTTAACTTAGCGTTTAAGAGCAAAAGATGTGAAAAGCTCCATTTTTGAAGTTTTAAATTTTAAAAATATGTCTTTTCGCGTACTTTCCTGTAAGACATATCCAGTAACTTTATGATAGAGAGTAATTTTTAATTTACTCTCAATCAAAAAAATATCCAAAAAGTACGCGAAAGCCAATTTTTTTAAAAAATGTGCAAGTTTTTCTTTATAAAACAAAATCTCAATCGCTAACAAAACACTAAAAAACAAATAATTGAAACTTTGATTTTTCCTATAAATAAAAATATATTATTGTTTTAAAACTTTATGATACAAACATATTATTAAAATAAAAATTTACACAAATCGCTAAGAGAAAGACAAACTAAATTGTTTTAAAAACGCTAGATTTACAATATTTGTTATGATTTTTCACAACAAATAAACTCTTTTAAAAACTAATTTATGATAAATAAAATTAAAATAAATCTAAGTACAAATAACTTTTTTAATATTCGTGTGTAATTAATTTGTATATTTCTTTAAAAAAATTAAAATTTACCAAATTTTCGATTTCTTTGGTTTGTTTACATATTCATAAATCAAAACATATGTTGTGAATATAAGTTGGATATTTTTACTGGGGAAAAAATAGCTAGTAAAATCAAAAAATTCTCTATCAACGAACTGTAATTTTTATCGCTCTCTTACTGTCTCGTTGCAAGTTTGCAAAAGTACGCGAACGGAATCCAATAACAATTGTTGCAAATTATCGAGTACGCGAACAGACCTAATATTTATTGCGACATCAGCTGTTCAAGTGTTGAGACATGATGATAGAAGAGGGAAATCACAACTTAGTTGTATAGCAAATGTACAATCAGTGTTGGCTAACATGATTTGACATAGATAACATAAAAATTATTGCAGTGTACTAAAAAAATTATATTTAGCTGGACAAATTAAATTTTAGCTTGAAACTGGACAAGCATCAAAAAAAGCTGGACAATCCAGCCAAGTCCAGCCAGGCTGGCAACCCTACCCCCACATGAATTAAATACAAAATTTCGTATATCTTGAAAACTGTTAGATAATTAAAATTTTTCATAGATAGATAGAAATTGGCGAACTTGCAATAATTTGCTTGACATCTCTCATATGTAACATATTGTTAATCTGGAAAAACTATTGTAGTTAGAATTTTCAAAATCGTTAAATGGGTTTTTTATTTATATTGCTTTTAGGGCAGCAAATCACACTGGGTATAGCTAATAATAATAATATTAACATTTTTTGAGTAAAAAAAAAAAATAATTTTATATCTCCATAATAAAGGCCGATCAATTAATTACATATCGGAAATGTTTGATAGATTCCCATCAAAAATATGTTCTGTCATTACACGCATGGAACAAAGAAATTCCATCAAGTATTACCATTATTAGGTCGTCAAAACTGCTGTCAGTACAGGATGACAGAGAAATACTGTGGAAATGCCGAAGGAACCTTCATCTATCAGCTCCAAAAATTAACAACGAACTCAGGGCAGTTCGGTGGAAAAAATTAGTGACGAAATGTGCGCATGGTCAAGTCCCAAGGTGGAAACTTCTCATATCGACGGCAATCGATGGTAAGTGTCTTGACTCCGCAAATAGGCTCATAAGCAGGGAAACCGAAAACATGCTCTAAAAAAGTGTTTTAAGCTAAAAAATATGCTCAAAAATAATTATTTTAAAGTATATTTTAACATTGAAAAGCTCAAAAAGACTGAATTGTAATGAAATAATAAATATTTAATCCTATTAATCCTTCATCCTACAAGATTTTTTATAATTGATTCATCTCATAGTTTGAAGAACTAGTTTTATAGAATTCAGTTTTACGTTCAGATAACCAATAATAACATGAAGACATTTGGTCCCCAAAAACATATTTCAAATGACAAAGTTTGACACATTTCTTCCAATTGTATTCATAGCTTCTAAATTGACATTTTAATCTGTGTTGTCATAAAATTCAATAATTACACTGTAATTAAAATTTCAACTTTCAAAAAGACACAGAAAAACGCCGAACACGTGAACTTAATTTTCGGTCGTAGAATCTAGTCACATACTCCGTTTTGAAAAGTTGCGTCAAATCGGGAGATATTGGATTTTAAAGTTTGCACTGTTTCTGAGGTGTTTTTTAATTATTTAAATTAAAAAAAAACATTCATAGAAAAGTATATAAATATATGAAACTAGGGTCCATTTGAATTAATTCTTCATATATATTTAGTTTTTTATAATTAGTTCGTATGTCTAAACGTGAAAACTTTTTTCAAAACTTAAAATCGCAATGTCTCCCGATTTTGACTTAAATTTTCAAAACGGAGTAAGCCACTAGATTCTACGATCCAAAATTAAGTTTAGGGTTCTCGATTTTTCTGTGTCGTTTTGACACAGTGTTATCAATACTAGTTTTTTTAACGATAAAAATGGATTGGTGTCATGAAATCCAAAGTAATCGGTTTTATGTTCGAATTACAATTTAATGCATTATTGAGTAAAAAACTAAAATTGGTTTTCATGAGATTAATGTATTTTGCAGTTTTCAAGTTCTACAAACGAAAACAATTTTTTTCAAAATTGTGAAATAGGCTAAAAAATTAAAAAAATATATAAAAAAATTAAATGTGATTTTTTTTAAATAAAGTTTTGTAAAGAAAATTAAAATGTACACAAATGAAAAAAAGCGAAAAACTTCAAAATATGCACTAAAAGAGTAAAATATGCTCTAAAACTCGAAAATATGCCTAAAATATGCTACAAAAGTCAAATCATGCATATATATGCTCTTATAGGTAAAATATGCAAAAATATGCTCTAACAAATCGATACCAAAATTCTTAAATTGGTCTGAAACGTGTAAATATCTTATTCGTGAGTCCATATGACGCACCACAAAAAACATGCATTTGCATATTTTGGTTTCCCTGCTCATAAGTAAGGAGAACAAATTTAATATATTGGCACAAACGATAGTCAAATGGTATGGCGAAAGCTTGAAAAGCCTTGAAATTATTTAATTTAAAAACTACTGTAAAGGACCGAAGTGGTTCTCTAATAGTTTGGGGTTGTGTGTCTGCCCACGGTGTTGGACAGCTAAAATTTATTAATGTAATTATAGACTAGAAGGTCTACTTGTCAATTTTAAAGCAGAATTTGCATGACAGTTCCACCAAAATGGAACTACAACCTAATCAATTTATTTTTCAATAGATAACTATCCTAAACACACGTCTAGGTACTTGAAAATGTTGATCATTTACAAACACTAAGTATCTTCTTTCACCAAATTTTCAATGGAGTTAATGTCTGGACTTGGCCTGCACGGTCATATTTACAACTTTGAAATCACTCAGTATCCTCCAAAACCACTAGTTGCTTTACATGAAGAATGGGAAAAAATAACGCCAGAACAACACTTGGAAACTGTTTTTTAAAACAAAGTCTACTATACAAAATATTAATTTAGTTTTATTTATTTATTTTTACTTCATAATGCTAATCTAAATATTATATATACATAAAATTCAAATACTTTTGAGAAGCAATATTATGCACTTTAAAAAAAAAAAAGACTAAATTAGTTTAAGTAAATTATTTTTTTTTTTTAATTTTTAACAAGTAGGAAAGTACAGTCGGGCATGGCGGACCATATAATACCCTACACCATGAGTATATTTTAAAAATTTTTATTTTTTCATAAAGAATCGCTTTATATGAATTTTACCTTAATTCCAAAGTATTTAAGCAATTTATTGATAAAAACTAATTTTTTAAATGAGGCTTTATAAAGGAGTACAGGTCAAACATGGGCCGATCCTTATTAAATTTGGGAAAAGGATATATTTTAAATAATAGTTATGTTTAGTTTTATTGCGATACAAATGGTTACAATTTTAGGCGTTTAAGGACATTTTTTGAAGGGGGATTGTATGGGGGCTAGGGTCAAACAAGAGCCGATCATTTACACCTATATAAAACTTATTTGTGCCAATTTTTAGAGAGATAATAGTATATTTGACGTTAATTATGGCATAAAAAGCCCAAATCGATTAAATAATGGACCGATTTCAACCATTTTCAATAGGCTTCCTTGTTGCAAAAAAATTTGGTCCAAATTTCATCAAATTATCTGAAAATTGCGGCATGTAGCTTGCGCATAAGGTTTACATGGACAGTCAGCCAGCCAGCCGGACAGACGATCGATCGGTATACTTTAAGATGGTAATATATTTGTGTGTTACAATCATCAGCACAAACGCATAATACCCTCCCCATTATAGTGGAGTAGGGTATAAACAATGTGATATAAAATTTAAGGACTGTCTGCACAACATAATAAATTTATTTATTTATTTTTCCTACAAAAATTATGTTTCTTTTCATAATCACATTAAATTCTAATACTTATGTGAGACACTGTATGTCCATATTTTGTATCGTGTATACATATATCATTAGGCTTCACGCAATATTTTTGAAATTGTGATATCATACCTTTTATGAAAGTTTTTGAATCAGCACTAATATTGGCGTAATTACTTTTTTTTTAAATTTCCAACTCCTTCATCTGCATATCTGCGGCCAAAAGACCGATTATGGGCGAATTTTTTGATAGACCAAAAACTGCTGAATATACTTCAAATCCGACTTTAGTATACTATTCTACAGGAAAATTTAAGATATAAACTTAATTTGACAGAATTTGGATGCACTATAAATGCATAAGAGCAAAAGAAAAAATGCAATTTAAAAAAAATTTTTCAAAAATTGATTTTATCATTCGAAAATATAATATTCAATGCCCTTAAAAAATTGTGTTAAAATTTTTAATTTATTGTAATCCGTTTAGGATTTATGATGGTTATATTTATTCAATTCACAATCAAGTTGTATATTGTACCTACTAAAGTGTAGTAACAGTGATTGTGAACAGATCTTTGCAGCAAGTCATAAGTTTGTGTTCTCAATGAAAAAAAAAAAAAAAACAATCAAAACAAATATAGATAACAATGTCAAAAGATAAAAAAATCAAAAAATATTAAATTAATTAAACATGCGAAATAAACCAAATTAATTTCTTTGAATTTTCAATTCTTTTATTTTCTTTATTCCACATTTTAAACTAATAAATAAACTGTTTTTAATAAAATTTTAGTTTTTTTGTTTTGGTAAACAGCTGTTTGTTTTTGATTTCAGTGTTACCACTTTATTGTTTTTTGTGCTAAAATCGTTTGAATTTTTTATTTATATGTTGAAATAAGCAACTGGCAACACTAAACTTTCTTACAACATTCGAAAAACATATGAAAAATTGTCGTAGGAGTTGTATAGAGCTTTTGCATAGAAAATACCAACAACATTGTTATGACTATTGTAGCAGCTGCTGACATACAACGCTACAACATCGATTGTGAATTGAACAAATGTAGGGTATGTTAAAACTTTGTAGACAATGTTTAACAAACCGTAAATGTGAAATTGGGCAATAACCTGTGATAGAAGATTTCATACATACAAACTCCTTATATACTACATATGTACTTATAGTACATGGCTGTATTCACGATATAACCACGATTTCATTGTTAAGAGGAGCTGTTGAGATTTCAAGGAAACTATTTTAAAACAGTTGAAAATAAATAAACATAAACACAAAGTTAAATTGTCTACAAAAATATGAATATTAAAAGAGAAAAAGAAATAGTAAAATCCTTATTTTAAAAGGTTCATTTACAAAGAGAATGAAAACATATAACAAATAAATGTGTTATATTGGACCATACCGATTCTTTTAGAAATACTATATAAAAACCTTGTCATAGAATTTGTGAAATAAAGCATTTTATGGAGATCAAGGTCGATTATGTATTGAACTTTTCAGATTTTCTTTCTAAAAAACTATAAACTTTCGTATGGGAGCTATGTAGGTCAAATGTGGACCGATTTTGTACATTTTCAATATCAAATAAAATGCATCAATAGATAATAATATGCCATTAAATAAGTTTTGTTTATTAAATTATTTATAAACTATTATTTGTAAGAATAGATTAAGGATACAGCATAAATCCTAGGGGTCAAAAGAAAACAAACAAAATAGTTCACCATTTTGTATTCCGAATTCTCATTTGTACTTGTACACCTATTATATATACATATCTGCCGGTTTCGCCCGTGTGCAACAGCTCAATTTCGTATATATAAGAAACTTCAATAGAAAAGATTCCAATATTTTCCACAGACAACTTTGACATATATATAAACTTTTTAGGGAAAACACAGTAGGTGGTAACTCCCATATTAACCAAATACTTGAATTCATATACTACATATGTACATATCTAAGAAACTATAACACCTAGAGTAGCCGAATTTTGAACTAATACCTTGGATTCAATATGAATATTTAAGACAAAATTTGACGTACCAAAAAGAGTGGGCATGGCATCTCCCGTATAAATTAATTAATTAAAATTTGTTTATTTTTAAAATTATAATTTATTGATTTTCATACAAATTTTTAAAATACAATTTGCATTTCTGATACTACATACATATATCAGGAATAAAGTTGTCATTGCATTTATTTAAACGTCTATTTTAATCTGGCAATGCTATAAACAGTTATTTCACTGACTAACAGTTATTTAAGAAATGTTCGTGTTTCTCATACTCTTCGTTTGACAGTTTTCTAGCATAGAACAAAAAAATAAACACAAAAGTATTTGTTTAATACATATTTTTGACAGTTCATTTACTGTTATGTTTATTTTTAACGTTATTTATGTATGATGTAGTTGCTGTTGTTGTTGTTGTTGTCATTTACGTATAATGTATAATGAAATCAAACATATTATGAGTTTATTAAACTCTTAACCCCAACCGGAGAAATTTTCACTCAAAACATTGGCGAATGACATGCGCCGCAAATAAACAGAGTGGACATCAGATAGACTAACGGTAACTTCGCCAAACACGAAGTTGGAAAATGTTACACATAACGAGAAGTACGGATTAAGAAAATACATGCATAACGTTATCGGTCGGAAAAATTTTTTATTAAAAAAATCTCTTTTTCTTTAACATTTTTTTTTATAATAAAGTGAAAAAATCAGATATTTAAACACAGTTCAAAAAGTATTAATCGATATTGTAGGAAAGTTATTAAAGTGTTGTAATATAAAATAAATTTAAGTGTTTTTCTTATTAAAGTAAGTTTGATGAAAAAAAAATGGATGCGTGTGAAAATTTTCATGATTTTCTTAGAATAAATGCAGCAGAAGTCTAAAAAAAAAACGAATTAGAAGTTTCAAGAAGAAATAAGATTTCGGTAAAAGTGTTAGAATTGATTCAAGTGAAGTAAAATTCCGTTAACTTTTATAACAAATTAGCTAATTCTTTTTTATATTTTTATAAAATAAAATGAAATTGAAAAAAAATCTATTATAAGTTTTTTACCTAGTACGAGTACATACTTATACTTACTTGCTTTATATGTATGTAATAAAAAAAATTGAAAAATGGCTGCGTAGTATCGAAAGAGTGGCAAGAAAAAACCCTTCAAGTTTCAAAGAAGAAAATGGAAAAATGCAAACATTTTTTTAGAGCAGGAGGTTAAACAAAAAAAGTTCGTTGCCATATTATAAGTAACGGTAACAAGAAGAAAGGCAAAAAGAAGAAAAAACGATTACAAAAAATCCAAATAACCTTACACTTCAATGAGCCAACAAAAAATTTAACATCCCTTCTAACATAAAAAAAGAAAACCGACCAGAGATTGAGTGAAATTAATGAGTGGAAAACGGTAAATAAATAGATAACGGTTAATTTGAAATGAGTATGTGAGCAAAATTATCAAGCGAATGCTCACTTACTCTCCTTTTGTAACGTTACGTCGCGTGTCTCGGTATGGCAATATAAAAACAAATACGAAAATTAAAATAAAAACAAAACAAATAATTTCAAGGAAATTGCAAGCATTTAGTGACAACAACAACGATAGCAACAACAATAACAACTAATTCCTCAGGGCAAGAGGTTATAAAAATCAAATCAAAACTGGCACCTGTTTTACCCTCGAGTACCATAGCAGGTGGGACTACAGCAGCCGCAGCTGCTGCTGCAGTCCGTCTACCGGAAACCACATATAAAAATGTTAACAGTATTAACGCATTTAATGGCAGTGTGGCCGTTACTAGTTCCAACCTGGGACTGGGCACCACATTTTTGCATGAGACTCCAGCCACAGCCTCCATAACAAAATTATCCACCTCACCGCATTTGATGTCACCCACTCACAATGTGTTAACGGGTTCGGGCACAGGAACGGGCTACAGCAACACGTCTGTGTTGAACAACACCAGCATAGGCACATCATCCGTGGGTACAGGAGGTACAGGAGCAGGAGTTATATGCAGCAGTGATAGTGGCATATCGTCGATTATTTCATCGACTCCCTCTTTATCCCAACTATCCCCACCACCGGTTTCCAATGCAGTATCGCTAGCGATTTTGGCCTCCAGCATTGTTACCACCTCCAGTAATTGTACGATGACCAATAATAACGGCAGCAGTAACAGCTGCACCCCGGGCAGTGGTAGTGGCAGTGGAGGACGCTGTAGTCCCATCATAGGAGGCATAACGGCGAATCTTACAAACGGTTTGGCTTCATCATCTTGCATTTATGGCGCTTCAGCTACAGGCACTGGTAGCGGTAGCCCTCTATTATATGCTGAACGCACATCGCCAGCATTAAACATGATGGTGGGTTCGGGTAAAACGAAAAACTTGAGCCCTTTACAAAATGCTTCCATTGGAGTTTCTATGGCTTCTTATACCGCTGGCAGTGGTACTCTAACTTCTATTGCTGTCTCTACGGCGGTTAGTACGCAGGCACAAACGGGCTCGGGATCAAACTATTTGAATACCATCAAAATGTTGGGTCCGGCTGCTTCAATCGATCTGGGCACCTCACCCCTAACACACCGTAACTATCCCAGCATTAAAGGTTTTACATTTCGCCGCAGTTTCGATGATAAAATTATTGCTGTATCCACAGCCACCGCCTCGGGTCATGTAAGCAGTCAGTCACAAACCTCCTTAGGTGGACCAGCCATATCGGCAGCCTCTTATATATCCCATTTCCCAGCCACCTCTTCTCACCATCACCACTATCATCATCACCTACAGCAACAATCCCAACAGACGCCCCACTTTGCCCACTATCATCCCCAGCATACCTCGCACTTGCACCACAATCATAATCACCTCCACCATGCCACTCACTCGGCCCTGCATCATCATTTGGTTGGTGGCGGTGGTGTTGGCGGTTTTCATGGCAATTTTATGGGCATTTCATCGTCTGCGGTCAAACATTCCGTCGCCTCTGCCAACTCAGCTGTTCCCTTTTTGCCTTCGCCTTTATATGCACCGCTGACGTCGTCACAGTCGACAACAAAACTATCGCATCGTGATGATTTCCTTCAGCAAATTGGCTATTTGCCAACAACTCGTATTTATAGCACTCCATCCAGTCTGGTGGATGAGGATAAGGCACAGCAGGATTTTTTGTCATTATCCTTGTCGCCCCCATTAAATCGTCGTCGTGATATGCCTGCATTGCGTGGACCGTATGTTAGTCTGTAAGTATCCTCATTTTCCCAATTACAACTTGTATTAGTGGTACTTGTATTAGTTTTTGTTCTCCCCTTTCATTTTGCTCCTTTGTCTTACTTGGTATGTGGGTGAGAGGAGTGGTAATTTTCATCTTCTTTGTTGATTTTGTAATTGCACAATATTATCATCACATTATTATTATTGTTGTTGTTATGTACATACATATATATGTATGTATATAACAAGTACTAATACATAAAACATTCTTTATAATTTCCGTTTCCTGTTTGTTTGGTTTTGTGTTGCATTGATTGTGCGAATTCATACTTATGTATGTGCCTTTGTTCGTATATGTCTACGAGTGTATGCGTTCAATTACAGAAAATAATGTTGCACTTGCCACATTAAGTTTCTGATTGTAAATATATTATGTGGTTTGGTCTCTTTTCATTCTCGCCTTTATATTCATGTTCTTCTGTCTAATGTTAATCCAATTTAGTGACTTTCTATTGACTGTTTCCAATTGGCTGCATTCACACTTTAAGATGTGATTTATTTCGATAATGTTCTTTAATACTGTAATGTTTTTCCACAGAATTTCAAGAATTTTTTACGCATTTAAGAATTTAAAGATTTAAGACGTTTTAAAGGGGGTTTCATTAAAAACGTAGGTTTCTTTGGCATTACATGAATCGTAATGATGTCGTTTCGTTTTATTAATGGGCTGCGCTGAATCTGGAATCAAAATTTCCTTATCCATCAAGATGAGCAAAAATCCGATACAACCTCTAAAAATTTAATCAGAAATGAGATTTTTTGCACTTGCTTAAGGGCCCTTCACACGGTCACACTTTACGTACGACAAGTCTAATGAAAAAGTAAAATGAAATTCCATCCGTATGACAAAAAAGAGAATAAAAGTCGTATGATTTATATTTTTTGTGTTACACACAATAACAAAGAAGATGGAACAGCTGTTTCACTTTTTTTGTATGTGTTTACATAAAAATACATCCCTGATCTAATGCGACTTGCTTGTTTTTTGAATCATTTCAAAAAATGAAGAGAGCCATACGACTCACAGTGGTATAGGAAAAAAAAAAGAGGGAAATAATTCGGTAACTTCTAAACGGTTAATCCGATTTTAATGAAATTTGGTATGCACAAAGAGGAGGTGTTGTCGAGTTTAGGTTTTGAATTTGGACCTTATAGGCCAACCAGGGGCCCGGCGGGGGGTCCTCAAATTAGGACACCTCGGCTATGTTAAATTTTTAAAACGATCCTATTTCTTCATTTGAGTTCCGATTTAAAAAAAATTTCGTATATAGAATCTCCTCATAATGTTTTTTAAGTGACAAATTAATTAGGGAAAACTCAACATCTTTTAGAAAATTTACCTAGCACTATTATTTTCATCCATATATGTAACAAATTTAAGAGTTAACCTTATGGATGAAAATAATAGTGCTAGGCAAATTTTCTAAAAGATGTTGAGTTTTCCCTAATTAATTTGTCACTTAAAAAACATTAGGTAGGCATGTTATATATCAATGGAAAGGTAATTTTGTCTATTTTTCAAAACTGTATATAATTTTTGAAAATTAAAAAATTCGCGGAATACTTTTTTTAAAAAAAATTAAAAAATGTTTTTTATTCAGTTTTTGCGAAGATACAAATTTTTCTAATTGCAATAAAAATTTTATTTATGAATATTTTTTGATGAAATTTTACAGTTAGGTAGATTTTTTTACTTAAAATCCAAAATTAAATCAAAATTTCGAATTTTCTTATTAGAAATCCCGGAATTCCCAAAAAAGTTTTAAAAAATCCCAAAAATGGGATTTTTTAGTTTTTTGCCTATTATATCCATACCAGGGGCGGGGTTATCGAAACCCGTTACAAAATGATTAAGAACATATTGGGTCATATAAAACAGGTTACTATAATTTGATATCGACTATGCGATTTGAGAATTTTTGCTCAAAATTTAATTTTCCATAAAAAATAGGGTTTTTTTGGATGGACCTGGTCCCCTCGGTATCAAAAATTTTTAGGTTTTGTTTCATTTATCGTACTTTATGTAAAGTCAGCTTTCCAAAAAGTATAAATTCTATATACATCTTCTTAGAAACTTTTTAGATAACTTAAAAAGAAAAAGATACTTTTTTCCCAAAAAAATGACAAAAAATCGCCTTTTTTTAATTTTTTAAATTAAAATGCCTATAACTTTGGACTCAGTCATGATTTTTACATAATTCTTTCACTGCTTGATATATAAACTTGTTGTTAAGCGAATAAAACAAAATGGCGAAAATCGGGAATATTTGGACCTGCTATTATCAAAAAAAAAACTAAAGTAAGGACGGTAAAAATTTTAAAATTTTAATTTTCAAATGCGAATATCTCCTAAACTATAAGAGATAATTTACTGCTATGACAACATTTTTTATAGTGCTCGATGAGGAGATTCTATATACGAAATTTTTTTTAAATCGGAACTCAAATGAAGAAATAGGATCGTTTTAAAAATTTAACATAGCCGAGGTGTCCTAATTTGATGACCCCCCGCCGGGCCCCTGGTTGGCCTATAAGGTCCAAATTCAAAACCTAAACTCGACAACACCTCCTCTTTGTGCACACCAAATTTCATTAAAATCGGATTAACCGTTTAGAAGTTACCGAATTATTTCCCTCTTTTTTTTTTCCTATACCACTGTGCGACTGTCAAATTTTCCATCCGTATTTTCTCTCAATTTGTGATGGTTTCATTACATATTGCGTTTAGACGATCCCATCCGTTCTCTTCTACACCAAATTTTGACTGATCATATTACTTGTGTGCTCGCGTGAAGGGGGCTTTAGACAAAAATAAATAACAACAACATAAAGCTTCATAAGGGAAATGTTGTTCTTGTACTTAAGCTATGTAAACACGGTTGTTAGATCTTACAACGTTGGCAGCAAAATGTGCAGAAAATGTCTAACAACAGTGTCAACTTACAAATTTTGTCTTGCAACATTGTCAGTAATGCTTTTTCTGACAACGTTACAAAAGAAAAGTTGTAAGTTCACTGTTAGACATTTTCTGCACATTTTACTGACAACATTGTAAGATCTGACAACCGTGTATCATAGCTTTTAGTTTGCTTCTTTATAAAAACAAAACGTAGAACAGGTTACGTACAGGATGGATGTAGGCTATATGAAACTTACACAGCGGACACACTGTGTGTGTCGGATGTTCTCTATATATAATGAATGAGAAGTGTACTGGCATCTAATACAAATTATACCATTGAATTTTTCTTCCTTGTTCAGGTATGTTCAGGGTTTACTCTGTTCAAACCAGATTTTCCACAGTGTGCCCTCTGTGAGTAAGAATAAAGACCACGACTTATTTGATGGATTCGTATTTCGGTCTGTCGAAAACGTCTCAGAGGCCATCACATCTGTGGTTGTAAACGGAAGAGATGCTTTTGCAACTTGGAAGTTAAGCAACGGTGCAGCAATGGTCCGAGATTAGATTAGCTCGAGTACTGGAGCAAAGTGCTTTTACATGGATCGGCAGAACCATGTACAAAATTAGCAACAAAAGCACAAAGCGGCGGTAGTGAGTCGTATAGTCAACTCACCCAGTGGTTGGAAAAGTTTCTCCGTGAAACAAAAAAAATATTATGGAATGGAATTAAATTTTTTTCTGGGGGCCCATCTGTTATTAAAGAACAAAAGGTATTACTCTTCAACATTACTCTCTTCCTGGTCTACTTAAAATATCATTCTTTATGGATATATGTATGTAGTTGTTATTCGATTGATTAATCGAAACATTTTTACTTAAATTCAATTGAATACCCTAAGTAATACGTTTGTGACTAAAACAAAGTTAATGACGTTGCTGCTCTTTTGTATACATTGTATGACGATACAGTTTTTTGAGGACACGGAAAATTTCAGCAATATTGTTTATATACATACATATCTACAAATGTTTTTCTTTATTTATTTTTTCTTTTACTTAATCTTTGTGTATATTTTATTTTTAAATCACAACTATTTCTAAATACCAGCAAAAAAAAAAAAAAAAAACAAAATAAATAAAAATAATAACAATTTTACAACGTACGGAGAACGAGCCAAAATCAGAGTTGGGGGTAGTGCACTAAATTTTCAGTTTCCACTAAATGTTAGTGATAGTGCAAAATTTTTCACTATCACTAATAGATATTTAGTGGTGAGTTGAAAAATTACAGCCTCACTAAGCAATAGTGGTAGTGGTACAAGAAAGTTTTTCACTAAAATTAATTTAGTGATAGTGAAAACCCTTTTTTTTACAGCTTAGTGCAAATTTTTTTTCTCCACTAACAGGATAGTGGAAAAATATAATCATTCACTAATGTTAATGGAACTCAAAAAAAATAAATTTAGAAAAAATATATTTTGAAAAACAACATAAAAATTGTACGCAAAGTGACAAGAAATTAAAAGGTTTGTCATTCAAATTGCATCCGGGATCAAGGGGCCACATTTTATTTCGTATTTTGGTATTACTTTCGTTGTTTTTTAAGGACTTTATCTATCGTATATTTTTGACATTTTCTTTCATTTATTACGAACGAATTCATTTTCTAAAAACCATAAATATGTATGTATGTATGTATGTATGTATGTATGTATGTATGTATGTATGTATGTATGTATGTATGTATGTATATGATTTTTCTTTAATACAATAAAAAATAATAAAATAGAAATATTTTGGACATACATATGTACATATGTATTTTCAATTTGTTTGGATTATTTTTACAAACACTATTTTTTGAGATTTTAGTGCATATTAAAGCATTCATGTAGTGACTGTTAAACATTTGCACTATTTTATTGTAGTGCAAAATTTTCACTACCACTAATGGTTAGTGGTAGTGGAAAAATTTTCACTACCACTATTTTTTTTAGTGGTAGTTAAAATATGTTTCACTACCACTAATTTTTTTAATGGTAGTTAAAATATGTTTCACTACCACTATAGTGATAAAAAATAGTGGAAAATCAAAATTCGTCACTATAGTGGGATTTAGTGGAAACCTTAGTGCACTAAATATTTAATGCACTACCCCCAACTCTGGCCAAAATGGCACTAAAAATTCGACACGACATTGAAAACAATAACAACAAAAACTACCATACGGACAACAACGTCAATGATAAATACATTAAGGGGGGACCAATGATGGCAGGTGTAAAAATTATAGAGTATAAGAGAGAATACTATGTGGGTATGGAACCGAAAATTGGCGGCCAGAGTATGTGATGAAATCACAACTTTTATTGAGGTGTACGCGAGTGCATGAGTACGAGAATATTTCGTAGTTACCGATGGGTACACAATAAATAAAAAATGACGCTGTTGAATAAATGACGAATTAAATGTAAAACAAAAACAAATTTATAGTGTACATTTAATTTGTATTTGCATACTTTGTAGTTATGAATATTAGCTTAAAAGCACTTGGAAAATTTCCACCGAATTGAGTCATGAAAATGGGGTCCAGCGTATTCTTGGTAATGATACACCCACAAGGATTGCTAGTGGCCTTGGCGCAATTAAGTAACTAACTAACTAACTAACTAACTAACTAACTAACTAACTAACTAACTAACTAACTAACTAACTAACTAACTAACTAACTAACTAACTAACTAACTAACTACTAACTAACTAACTAACTAACTAACTAACTAACTAACTAACTAACTAACTAACTAACTAACTAACTAACTAACTACTAACTAACTAACTAACTAACTAACTAACTAACTAACTAACTAACTAACTAACTAACTAACTAACTAACTAACTAACTAACTAACTAACTAACTAACTAACTAACTAACTAACTAACTAACTAACTAACTACTAACTAACTAACTAACTAACTAACTAACTAACTACTAACTAACTAACTAACTAACTAACTAACTACTAACTAACTAACTAACTAACTAACTAACTAACTAACTAACTAACTAACTAACTAACTAACTAACTAACTAACTAACTAACTAACTAACTAACTAACTAACTAACTAACTAACTAACTAACTAACTAACTAACTAACTAACTAACTAACTAACTAACTAACTAACTAACTAACTAACTAACTAACTACTACTAACTAACTAACTAACTAACTAACTACTAACTAACTAACTACTAACTAACTAACTAACTAACTAACTAACTAACTAACTAACTAACTACTAACTAACTAACTAACTAACTACTAACTAACTAACTAACTAACTAACTAACTAACTAACTAACTAACTAACTAACTAACTAACTAACTAACTAACTAACTAACTAACTAACTAACTAACTAACTAACTAACTACTAACTAACTAACTAACTATCTAACTAACTAACTACTACTAACTAACTAACTAACTACTAACTAACTAACTAACTAACTAACTAACTAACTACTAACTAACTAACTAACTAACTAACTAACTACTAACTACTAACTAACTAACTAACTAACTAACTAACTAACTAACTAACTAACTAACTAACTAACTAACTAACTAACTAACTAACTAACTAACTAACTAACTAACTAACTAACTAACTAACTAACTAACTAACTAACTAACTACTAACTAACTAACTAACTAACTAACTAACTAACTAACTAACTAACTAACTAACTAACTAACTACTAACTAACTAACTAACTAACTAACTAACTAACTAACTAACTAACTAACTAACTTACTAACTAACTAACTAACTAACTAACTATCTAACTAACTAACTAACTAACTAACTAACTA
Source organism: Lucilia sericata (assembly GCF_015586225.1). Taxonomy (NCBI): domain Eukaryota; kingdom Metazoa; phylum Arthropoda; class Insecta; order Diptera; family Calliphoridae; genus Lucilia; species Lucilia sericata. The sequence goes on along the minus strand of NW_023994421.1, from coordinate 148,603 downwards.
ACTAACTAACTAACTAACTAACTACTAACTAACTAACTAACTAACTAACTAACTAACTAACTAACTAACTAACTAACTAACTAACTACTAACTAACTAACTAACTAACTAACTAACTAACTAACTAACTAACTAACTAACTAACTAACTAACTAACTAACTAACTAACTAACTAACTAACTAACTAACTAACTAACTAACTAACTAACGAACTAACTAACTAACTAAGTAACTCCATTACCTATTATATGTATGTCTATTTGGTGTTAATATGGCGAGTGCTCCATGAATATCTAGCATATCTTTTGGGGATTCTGAAAATACTATATCGCACACCCAGTACAAAAGTGACACAACTCAAAAATTTTTTTTTAAGAAAAGGAAACAAATTTTTTACAAATTCTGAAACATAAAGAAAGACATAACGTTTTTTCTTGAACAGTTAACAACAACAGAATACACTAATATTTTTTTAGAGATAAACAAGCATCTTCTGCATAGTTTAAGGATTATACTTAAGGCTTAAAGAATATAAAAACGCAAAAATAAAATTTTGAGTTGTGTCACTTTTGTACTGGGTGTGCGATATGTTCTAATAAAATTGTAATTAGCTCCTACGACATTGCATTTCAGGCAGGTAACTCGAGACTTTGTGACTTTTGAGCGGACTCGTCTTGTTAGGAATTTACTTTAAACGGTAGAAATTAACATGATGACAACAAGAAATAACCATTTAAAGGATTTACTGTTCAGATAAATGCATATCGAAAGATTCATCTGTTCTTTTATTATTTATATATTGAATACTGGATCTTCTACGATCAGAATCCAAGTAAAATAAGAAAATTTATTTGGTAATGCCCAAATTATGATTGCCACACCTGTTGTGGTAAATTTTGGGAAGAGGCTTATGGAATTTAGAGAAACAATTTCCTCATTTATGATACATAAACATAATATCCTCAGAAAATTTATTGATGATAAACTTCTTTTTTGAAGAAGAAATTTTTATATCGGTGTCGACCATTTTAGAAAAACAAATGAAAAGTTACACCGTTAACATTTGCTTCTAAACAAATCTTCGCCACTGTTGATACATAAATATTTAAGTATAAAAAGTATATTTTTGGCAAGAAATCGAAAAGTTAAAGTTGTTTTTGTTTTCCATTCTCGATTATTATACTTTTCGTTGACAAAATTTCTTGTGTACAAGTTGTATTTAGAATTTGTGTGAGGAAGAAAGAACAGAGAGCAGATGAACAGACATATAGACTGACAGGCGAACTACTTTGTACACTATATAGTGGTTTTTGTATGGACTGAATAAGAATATGTAGCTCTAGTTGATACTCACCAGTAGTAGCTACTAAGTGTAGTGTGTGGTGTATTTTGCTCATGCTATGCTCGCTCCTCGCATTTTTTTCTGCTTTTACTCAAATGAAAAGTACTACAGCCGAGAAAAAAGTAAAGAAAACGAAAAGAAAACTTTATTTGCTGAACAAGCAAAAGATTCGACGGTTCGGTCTTTTTTATTTTAATATTTTCTTCTATTTTTCATAATTTTTCACAAACGAATACGCGCATATTTCAGTTTTCATTTGATCGTTATGTAAGCGTTAAGAAAAATCAAATGAAAATAACGGTTAATAACTTACAACGTTACAATTTTAAAATCGTAAACAAACAAATCATGATCGCAAGTAACTGACAGACTGTCAAAACAAGTGAGTGATTGAGTGAGTAACGTTCCAAGTGCGTGTCTCTACGTGTGTGCTTTTGTAATGACCGTGAAATTAAAGTTAAAACGAAAACAAAAATAATAAAATAAAAAAGAAAACGAACACAACAAAACGAAATAAACGAAATGCTGTGGTGTTCCATCAAGTGATTTCCAAATCTGTCAATACTAAAAATAAAATCTAACTAACAGCAACGAAATGGAATCCATCACACAAGCCATCTTGGGTACTATGGATTTCCTTAGTTCAGCCTCAACTAACACAGGAGTTTGTGAGGCTCCCTCATCAAAGGCTACAGAGTTGATCTCTTTGCTTGTCAAGCCTGATGTGTGCTTAAAAGATGAAGCTCCCTCCTGGAAATGTTTGTACAAATTAATGGACTTTTTTCAATTGTTTCTACACACAATATTGCCTTACATCTCTTTGGCATCAGAACATTTTTCAAATGTACAGCACTCTCTTGCCGGTTGGCGAGAACAACTTTACTCTCACTATCAATTGTACTCAAACATTTTAATGAATGATCAATTGTTTGTATTTGCTCTCAAACTTTCATCGCTTCTTTTGTTTCTCTTCATGATGCACTGGTTGAAACAAATTAGCACAAGTACCCATGAAATTCCACAACAACAAGAAAAATCGCACATACAAGCTGCCGGTAATGGTGGTCTAGCGCTAGAGAGCCTCAATGAAGTTATAAAACCTCAAACTATTATTTGTGAATTTGAATTTAAAACTCCTGGCGAACTGCGTGCAGAAGCGAAGGCAGTTAATAGTGTTATGCTCGATATGGAGGAGAAGAAACGTCGTAAAAGGTTTAGTAAAAAGCGCAAATGTGTATCGGCTGGTCCAATTTTAATACACCTTAGACAGGCAAAGAAAAACAAAAAACCAATAGCTATTCCTCAGCCTTATGTTGTAGCGATGTTGCCGCCAGAGGAGGCCTGTGATCATTATTTACCTCTGCGTTCAAAACCTCTAGTAGTGGGTAGCGGAAAACCACAAGCTGTGGTGATCAATAACATTTCAATGGATCATGAGGAACCAGATATTGCTTACATGTGTGTGTATATAAATTAGTTTAAAATTGTAATTAAGTTTTGTTTTAAGTTAAAGTGTAAGAAGTGATTTTAAGGGGCTACGAAAATGAAGATGGACAAATTAAATATCTATAACACTTAATCGACTATTAATTTGTGCCAATAGACTCGAACTTCTTATGTATATATAACATAATTATATGTATACAAATATTTCCGATGTTTATAAAATTTGAACGTCGAGCCATCGACCATTATCATCTACCTAAATGGACAGTATTGTATCTCTCCAGATTCTCACCTTGATAAGATCGAAATGTATTCTCAATTACATTTACTCCCTGTTCCAATATAGGTTGGACTTGAGAGCACTCTGAAACCGCCAGCGAATGTACAATCCTCTAAAATTCTCGAGTCCTAGGCTTGACAGAAAAGGTATTTTACATTTTTTCTTTTGTCCTTTAATGGAAATTCGTGAAGTCTTCTTATATGCATATTTCTTAGGAACTATATAATTAGACGCATTACCAATCAAATAGGCTACGGCTGCTTTAATGTAAATGTCTAGTTCTATAATCGCAATTAGACACACGTTTATTCCACATACGGACAATACGATTGAATAACGAATTCTCTTTATAGTGCATTATGCAATCCACATATGGGTGTGTTAACGATTAAAAATGTATATTACGCATAAATATTCGGATTTAGGGACAAGTTTCCTTATTTCAGAAGTATCGATAGAACAGTGAGACACACCACCATTGCGACGGTGCTCCATTGAATCAATTGAATTGGATACCCTACTGTCACCGATAAGCCTACGCCCTCTTCTGTACGCGGTCGATTAGCTCCTAAATAGACTTGCACCGGCCCATACATGAGAGTTGTATTCCATTTTAGGTCAATGTAGTTAGTTAGTTAGTTTGAAAGGAGGATGTATATACATCAAATCCGAAGAAATACACCTAGGTCTCTATCGGGCCTGTTGTGCGCTCCTTAACCAGTGCCTCAGGTGGGAATCGTACCCACCACCTCCGGTGGCCTCCGGTAGGTTAGTGGTTAGTGTTCTAGGTCAGTGTATGTTTAGGGACAGGTTCCCTAATTTTAGAAGAACACATTACATTGTAGTATCGGTAGAACAGTGAAACACACCACCATTGCGACGGTGCTCCATTAAATTGATAGAATTGGATAACCTACTGTCACCGATAAGTACCTTCGCCCTCTCCTGTACGCGGTCGAATAGCCCCAAAATAGACTTTGAAGCACCATACATGAGAGTTGTATTCCATTTTGGGCAGATATAAGTGGTGTAGATATTAAGAAGATCGGATGGAGTGAAGTATTACTTACATCGTTTTAAAAAACCGAGACATTTGAATGCATTGATCGAAACTTGAAATATTTGTTTAGACCAACGAACATCAGACTGTATTCCCATGCCCAAAACATCAAGAGCTTCTGATTTTTTACTATTTACACCAGCAATAAATATGGATGAAGCAACATAATCGTTCTAATGAGCTTTGAAATACATATGTTAAGTGCGTCATTCGTGTTTCATTGTCTCAATCTCCAAAGAAAGGACATGGTCTATAAATGAATGAGTAAGAATGACAAAGTAGATAGGGATGAAATTTTGACATATGTCATTTAGAAATATGGATTAGAGTAGGATAAAGAACGGTACCCCTGAATTTATATTAATATATATAAATATATGTATAAATCCCCTTCGTATAAAGCGTTCTCTGAAGAAGCTCGATATATGTAAGTCGATAGAAGTAATTACCGACACCAATAAATAGCAAAAAAACAAAAACACTTTGATAAAATTCTGAATAAAATGAAAAAGCATTTTTATATACTTCAACTTCGTGACAAGAGATTTTCATTCCTTGAAATTTCCACGATTTAATTTTGCGATTCCATAAAGTATATACGTATATTCCGAATCCTTATAGATACGGAAGCCCATTTTGCTTTATCCGCCCGTCCTTGTGTTTGTTGCAATCAAGTTTCCTCGTTATTGGAATGTCGTATAATTCCATTAGACATTAGGGGAACGAGCAAAATTTCGAAAAGAACCATTATTTTTGAAGAATTTTAAATATGTTTCTATAATAGGAAAGATATTCAAAATACATTTCATTTGATATATATTTTGTCTATAAAAAGAACCATGTGTTTTTGATATACATAAATCCGAAAATGTGTTTTTTGAGGATTTTTCAAATATGTCAATCATTTAGAAACATAAGTTGTTTTTTTATGGGTCATCAGCTCATACATAGGTGCTTTGATTTTAGAGGAATGTATAACTTATAAAGGTTATACATTGTTATAAAGCATGTTTACAATATGCGGTATCTATATGGTGATATGATATTTGTAGGTGATAAATGACTGTCCATTGCAGGTTCATTCTTGTTCGATAAGGGTCTTACCGTTAGCTGTATGCTGTAAAGCGTTGTTGAAAGTCAGTTGCCTAGTACACGCATGTCGTCACTGTGGGGTTGTCCGTCTGATCGTACTTATTTGTGTGATCAAAATAAACCCATTGTACGAGGTAGGTCTATCAGGTACTGGGAGTACTACAGATACTAGACAGAACAATAGCATAAATAGAGTATTAATATAGGGACTAGTGTTTTGGCTCTGAATTACAGTTTGATTGGTATGTATTTACTGAGGGTTGTCGGTCCGAAGTTTATGTGGTAGATAGCTACTTTAAATTATCTTATAGACTTCTGGATGAATTTAGTGTCTTTTAGGCAAAGATCTTAACGATCTGGATGCTACAGGTAGTATAAAGGCACACAGCGGTACTGGGTAGCAGTGAAAATGTATGTTGATAGTCAGGCAGAACTTAGAACTTTAAAATATCATCAAGTAAAGTTTTGGGGACCAGGATGAGGTGAATGAGATAACAGATGAATTGTCCTGACGAGGATCAAATCTGGACGGTTAAACTAACTATTTGTCATTACTATAGGCTGATTTCCGAAAAATTCTGGGAGCCTACCAACCGATTCTGGCGCAGTAGCGTATTCAAGTTCTTGAAGCACGAGTTGATTACTAAAGCAATCAGAATACTATTATTACTGGATAGGAAGAGTATAAGGATTCTTGTAGGGGTATGGACCGGTTGGGGTATGGTAACCAGTATGGACCGAAATAAATAGGATTTTTGTAGAGGGTGTCTAAAATGTGTATAAAATGTAAATGTCTTAGAATAATGTAAATGTCCTATAGTAGAATAAATCTGAGGCAGAAAGTGCTAGGGAAAGATTATACGATAAATTAGGAAATGTAGATGAAGGTAACTCCTCGGTTTTATCAGAGGAATAGGGTGGCTATTCAGGTGTCGAGAATTTCCATCTAAAAAGTAGAAATACTTTCATATATATTGATCGGAATTCAATTCTTCAATATTCTTATTTTTATTTATTTATTTTAAAGAGAATCACAATAGACCTCTTAGATCTCTTATTGGATGTTTTTCACATATTTTAATTTTAATAGCTAAATATAAGTTAAGCAATTTTTTAAAATCTAATAATATTTGTAAATTTTTCGATTTAATTTCTAGATCTGAACCTCGTGGTACTTTAAGTACAACAGATGAAATTTTCCCCGACTCACCCGAAAGCAGTTTATACGGTTCAGACGAAGAGCAGGAGGATGTAGCGCAGTATTGTCGTGGTGGTTACCATCCAGTTGTTATTGGTGATATATTTGATAATCGGTTTCGAGTGGTACGCAAACTAGGATGGGGACACTTTTCCACCGTCTGGCTATGCAGGGATCTCAAGTAATATACATTGCTATAAAATATCAAATTCTAAAGAAATTTATTACAATTTTTCTTTGCAGAGAGGAAAAGTATGTAGCTTTAAAAGTGGTTAAAAGTGCCCCTCACTATATAGAAACGGCAGCAGATGAAATACGATTGTTAGAGGCAATACGTGATGCAGATCCTTTGGATGTTAAACGCGAACGTATTGTACGTTTACTCAATCATTTCACTGTACGCGGTGTTAACGGCGTCCATACCTGTTTGGTGTTCGAAGCATTAGGTTGTAGTCTTTATAAATTGATCGTAAAGAATAACTATCAAGGTTTGGCGGTGGCACAAGTTCGTAATATAATCAAACAAGTCCTAGAGGGTTTGGACTATTTGCACAGTAAATGTAATATTATACATACAGATATAAAACCGGAAAATATACTATTGGTGATAGATAATGCAGCAGCAATGAATCAACAAATCGATGATGAAATAACTAGTTTGAGAATAAAGGGTGTTGATTTTCCAGATTCATATAGTATGTTATCAGAAGTTTTAGTTTTGCATTTTAGTAAACTTCTTAAACTTTTTCCATTTGCAGTTAGTTCCATAGAAAAACAAACGAAAACACGAGCCAAATGGCCATTACAAAACATCGAAATGAATGCAGCTAATACCACAACCAATACAGCTAATAATTCTGCCTCATCGACACCTCTACCGCCGCCTCTAAATGTGGGAGTTGGTGGTGGTGGTGGTTCAAACTTAAGTGGTGACAAAGAAGATACATCGTCATTAACCTCGAAATACTCTAGTCTAATGGGTGATAGCATAGAGGGCAGCAGTACTGGAGGTGGCAACAATACAACATCAAATACAACGGGAAATCTAAATAATCGTTATCGCACAGAAAAGAAAATCACTGCCAAGGTAAGTTATCGCAAAACAAATCTTTAACACTGTTCTTGTTATGAGCCTAATAAAGCACTGGAAATGTAATTTATAACAATTTCAAATCCCCGAATTTGTTTTTATATGAAAATGCCAACAATACCAGCTTGTTTGTGTACAATTTTTTTATAATTTTTATTAAAAATATTTTCTATTAATTTTTTTTTTAAATGCACCCTACACAAATACACACACACACTAAATTAAATACACCTATGAATGTATATTTAATTAATTAAACACACAAAATATTGTATAAATAAATGTTTATAATCTCAAAATCGATATAAAAAAATGAAAATTTCCCAACATCAAATCACCATTTTGAAAAAATTATCTAAAATCAAATGAAAACACAGTCTATTGATGAAGCAGAAGAGATTGGCATAGAGACAAAATTGAATCAAAACAATTCTAATAATGACAACAACAATTTTGATAATAATAATGCTGCACCACAAACGGATTGTGAAATTAATCCTTTAAATTCAGCAACAATAAATGATAACTCAAATATTTCTACTACAACAAAAAAACAAACTGATGATGATTATAAAATGTCATTTGAAACAACAACTACAACACCTTTATCATCTCCTCCACCATCAATAATAAAACCAACAATAACATCAAACACGACTTTAATGTCATCAAAGGTAACGGTTGCACTTCTTCATATACTGTGTTAAAACTGCTCTCGGAAAATTCCTTTCCTTTTTTTATTATAAATTAAATTCTAATACTTTTTATTACTTATGTATTAATAATTTACTAACTAACGTATTTATGTACATTAGGGTGGTTCAAGTAGTCTTATTTACTGTGAAAATTTGAGTCAAATCGGCTTTGATTCTGAATCAAAGTATATTAGTAAAGTGACGACAGAACTACAACATTTACAAAAACGAATGGCAATTTGTTTATGTTATTCAGTTGTCATTCGTCAAAATTAGCTTGTTGTGCTTGTTATACACTCGTCATCTGTCAAAGTTGAAACCCAGAGACCAAACTATTCATTTCAATAGTATTGAGTTCCGCTGAATCCGATTCTAATTCGTAGGATTTATAAAGCACACCAAGTTTTCTAGATATAGTGTTCTGAAGTTTGAAAGTGTAATCGACTGAATGATTCAAGTTTAATTAATTTTAAGAGTAAAGAAAAGGAGAATAAGTTTTTTTCTTGATATATGAACAATTTGGAACCCATAGACCAGTTATGTCACTATTCTCGTGGATATTGTGACACTTTTTGCTGTGTCGTAACGGCCAACCCCGCGGGGCATGTTTCCTTGATGTAAGACCCTCACCTTAATGTATTGCAATTCCAGGGTAAAAAGGTGCTACCAGACCTCTAGTCTGCCGGGACTATAAATTGTTGATGTTACTTCACCGCTCGGCTAGTCCTTGGTATGATTTGACATGGGGTCTCACCAGAGAACCACATAATCTGGTACTACGGTTGGCCAGCTGCCCGCAGGACTTGTCCTGGCTGGTCAGTTGGTTGAGGTTTCTTCGGGATCCACGTAGTGTCTGTGGTTTAAATCCAAATTCGCGGAAAGAGAATGTTGGTTTAAGGGCTGATATATCCTATACATAATGCCTTGGTTAACTCTCTTTTCAAATGACACAGGTCTGTGTACAAAGCAGCATATACTGGATTCCTGAACAGGTAGGGAGCCGGTATATGCTGGGGAATTGTCATTCCGTAGAGAGAGCTTTATGATCATGGGAATGGAACTGATGCGAAAATTGGTGAAATATCGGGAAAGTCTCCATATGTTGGAGATTAGTACTGCTTCGGGGAAGTTTCTCGGTGCTGTTGCCTTCTCAACAGGATATATTGATTCATGTTACGCGACTTTTTGTCGACGTAATTATTGGGTTCAGTTGAATTTGAAAATTCGTACATCCTTTGTCACAGATCGGTTCATGGAGAGGGATTATTTCTAGGTGCTGTTGCCATACTAACAGAAGCCATCTCAGTAGTGTGGTTGCGATCGGTTCCAAATACTGTTTACCTTTGGCTGTAAGCTTGAAAGGAGGATATATGTTACATAAGATCCACTATGGGACCCGTTGTGCGCTACTTTATCAGAGGTGGCAATCAAAATCTCCCTACTGACAGTCTACAACACTACCAACTAAACTAAGAAGGTGCATACCACCGTTCAGTATCATTTGAATAAAATTTTCGCAGTGAAAGATTTTTATGAATTTTTTTAAAATAAAATACACTTTACTACCCTAATGTACTATTTTTACAATATAGCGTACATTTTGTACAATTATAGCTACAATAAAATGCTTTATTACAAGTTACGATCGCTATTTATTCTAAACATGATTTCTTTTGTGTATTGCCATCATTACAGTTGTTTTTTTTTTTAATATCAAAAGTGTGCCGAATGGAATAATACTAAGAAACCTGTGATATTATTCTAATTTACACTCATTCTAATAAAAATCATGTATTTCATCTATTCATTTTGTCAAATATTATCATTATGATCGTTCTCCTTTAGTATTTAGTGTCACGTCAGAAGTTACCAAAATGTTGTGTTTTATTTTCCAATTTATATTGTAATATCATCATGTTTCTTCATATTTGTAAATTATCTCCATTTGTGTCATTATTTTACTAACATTTTCTCTTCTTTTTTCTTTTTTTTTATAATTAAACTTCAATCTGTACAGCAATTCTATAATTCCGATTTAAAAGACTTTGCCATAAATGAAATCTAGTCGTCGTCTACATTATTTCCAATAATTTACGAAATGTTATCATCTGATTTTTGACTAATGCCTTATGAATACGCTTAACCAGATATTTCCAACCTCTTTGTCTTTTGGCCGACTGCAGGTTGATGATGCTATCGACCCATCACTCTTTCGAGTGTTAGCCGGGCTGATGGCAGCATCCACCTGTTGTCTCCAGAGAGTGAACCAACCCAGAATGTCAGAAACTGGGCTGTATATTCTCTCGAATCTAGCGACGATTTGTCGGTTACTCTCCTTTGACGAGAACTTTGAAGAATTAGTCTTTGCAATCTTCGACAGAAAGGCGAGAGACCTCAAAGTCTCGTTCTTTGCCTTCTTCTCCTTCGTTCGGCCTGTATCATATCTCGTGGACGGGTGCTTGGCTTCTCTTCCACGACTACTTGCCGAACGAACTGTGGACGGTCTTCTTCCAAATGTCCCCTTTGGATTCCCTTGGACTCATAAGTAGGGTATGTAATCTTATCAGTCTGACCGTTAGCAAGCTCATTATCAGACAGAGATAAATTCCCCAAGTTTCACCAAAGGATTCACTTGATACCTCCAGAATAACCTCCACGTTTAAGTCAGTCAGTACCTGACCTTCATGCTCAACAATTCGGGCATGAAGATCAGTAGGGGTAACGTCACCGTCCTCTCAAGTACTGTCCAACTCCCCATCATCCTCGTTGACCGTGACGTCCAGAATGTCTTTACTTAACAGGTCGACCATCCCTTTCCGTCGTGTCCCTACTCTCATCCTTTGTTGTTTTTAAATTTGGTTCTTGTATTTTGAGTACCATGTGTATACAACTAACTTACAACCTCGCTTTGCCATAATGTTGAGGGGTTCTGTTAGCGACTAGCCTCTTTAAGCACTGGCTGGCCATTCAGGAAATCGGCACTGCTACCACTCACCTTGACCTTAAATCTGGAGGTCCAGACAACGCGTTCTATGCTTCTTCGTATTCTACACGGCTGTTAAAAAAGTAGAATCAATGTTGTTGTATGTAACAAGTTACAAGCACAAAAGCGTAGGATGCCTTGACGCGTAGAATGCATAAAGTAGACCTACTTTTTAGCGTAATAAGCGGCGCACGAACATGTCAGCTGATTTTGACAATTTATATACTATTTTGAATGCGTATTATCAATTTTAATAAACTATAAACGAGTTAAATTGTGAAAATATAAATAAAAAACTTAAAATAACGCGAAGTTCTATATAAATAAAGCAAAAAATTGACGTTTAAGAAGCGTTGCATGTAACTTGATGAAGTGTGGACTTCCAGCTTAAAAGTGCCTATATAACGCTATGCCTAACGGTAAAGAACTTACTGCCCAAACGAGCGAGCCCGATTAGAAAGTGTATCATATATGTCATGATAGAAGAAAGTAGGATTGTAAGCCACATACCACACTCACTATCTTGATAAGATGAGTAAGTAACCTTTAGTTATACACTTCATTAAAACCATAACTTTCCATGTTGTTGCTAATAGAATCTCCGTGTAATCATACGCATATTAGTGCCCTTGATGCGTATATATTCGAATATCCCTATTAAATACTGCCAATTTATGGCCGATATTTCAGTTTGTAGTATAGACCATTAATTTTTAGTTCTGAACCAAAGTTTACTTCAAATTCCGGGTTGAAAACTTTAACACCTTGTGTCTTAGCTCTTTTTTTTTTTTTTTAAGCTGTCTATATTTACAGGCAGGCGCTAGGAAGGATAGGCCATCCTCGAGTAGAGGAAAAAATAAAAATTTGCCAGTAATAACCCTGAGATTATATTAAGGTAGTCTTTAGATAACATATCAAAACATTTGATCGAAGGAATTAAAAAAATACTAATATTTTCCTATTAACCATATAAACATTACATTACTTTACATATTTACATTATAATAGTTGTTTACAAACATGCATATTTACATACATACATTACAAACACTTATTTACTTCATTTCTTTACACACATTCATATCAATTCTATATATTTTTTTCTATAACAAAATCCATGTCTACTAACAATCTGTGAAAATTGCAATTATATTTTCCAATAAATGCTTTATTATTATAAATGTATAATTTATTTATTTTCACACCACATCTTTTGTTTGAAATAATACAGAAAAAAACTCGAAAAAAAATAAACAAATACTTACTTTTAATAGTAGGTATTCTCTTGCTAAGTAAATAGTAAATACAAAAATAAACTGCGTCATTTAATGTTTTTTATATGAATGTTTGCACCAACATTTTGTTTCTTTGCGTTCTTTTTTTTCCATTTCTTTTTATGAACTAAACAAAAAATGTACAATAAAAAAATATAAAAAAAAACTAAATCACAGCCGCCCACTGAAACCACACCAGGTTCAGATATAGAACAAACAAATAATAAATTAAATAATACCAATACTACAATTCCTCAGACTCAATCCTATACGAATGCCATACAATCGTTAATCAATAATACGAATGTACGAGTGAAAATTGCCGATTTGGGTAACGCTTGTTACGAGGTAAGTTGTCTTTATTTATATCTTAAAATAAAATTCCCCTTAAACTTAATTTGTTTTCTTTTGTTGCCTTTTTTAGTATCATCATTTTACGGAGGATATACAAACCCGACAATATCGTTCGATAGAGGTTCTATTGGGAGCACCTTATAACTATACAGCCGATATTTGGAGTACGGCTTGTTTGGCATTTGAATTGGCAACGGGAGATTATCTATTTGATCCTCATGCTGGTGAAACCTATTCTAGGGATGAAGATCATTTGGCTCATATTATTGAGTTGCTGGGTACAATACCGCCTTCGGTGATATTAAGAGGAAAACATGGTCTTAAATATTTTACTAGTTATGGTAAGACTCTAAAATATAAAGTTCTAGTAAAAAGTTATCTGTATATGGTAAATTACGGTTATAAATTTCAACCATATTTGTAGCAAAATGGCGAATATTTTGAAAATGATTCAGCCGATTTTAAATATTTTAACGGATTCTTGTTTAGCATATACAAATTACTAGGTTAGGTTATATTAGGCTGAAATAAGGATGTATGCTTCATCAGGCCCGAAGAAATGCACCTAGGCCGCTATTGGGCCTTTTGTGCATTCCATTATATGTAGTTATTATCGTCCGATGTTCAGAAACTTAGTTTCCTGGACAGATTTTCTTATAATTTTCTAATCAGCGTTGCAAAGGGATGTAATAACTGAAAGAACATCGCTCTCAAAATATTTGAACGAAATCCTAGTAATGATAAAGAAAGTGTTCCAGAGTTTCAATGTCCTCACACTGCTCCTTATTATTTTGTGTAGTTGTTTCCGTAATCCTGTGTATCCACTCATAATACATACCTTTTACAAATCTCGGATTTGATCATTAGTTAACCTGGTAGTTTATGCAAGGACCACTCCACTAGTGTGATTATATCCTATAGTAGTGAGATATCTTAATATCTATTTTAGTCTGGACTAAGATTATTCACCAATATTGGATATTATGTATTTCTCTTGACTTGTAACGCAGAGAAGGTGAAAGCAAGTTTCATCCCTTTCCCTGTCATTGTAACTGCGACAAAATTCGTTGACTTGCAAGTTTGTCTAGGGCCCAATGAAAAGTTGTTAATGTCAGCAACCTCGACATGTCCCGTGTGTTTCGGGTTAGAAGTTGTTTAGAGCATTTCTCATTGAAGAAAGTCGACATTAGCTTCGTCCCTCTTTATGTGTTCAGATTATTCAACTTATTTTCAGCCTTTTGAAGAAAGTACTTTAAGATACTACTTTTAATAAACTCCCAACGGAATTACAACAATAACAGCGTTGGAGATATTCAAAATAGTTTCCATAGTAGTACTAACTCTGAACAATCTTTAGTCGGATGGTTGGTTCAAAGCTGAGGGCAATAGGCTTAAAATCCTCGTGTGTCTATATTTTCATCATCCTGAAGCGTTGCATTCCGACAGCGTTTCTTGTTCTCCTCTGATTGCCCACAGGGTCATTGCGGTTCTACCAACAGTTTTATTAATCTAGGTGGCCTATGAGATTCTCTCTCGCAGCCCACCTTCGAACGGTTTTGCATTCCTCAGGTTAACTTTATCTAGTTTTCATCTCTTTATATTCATTCGCGCTTTCGTTGCCGATTGTTTTTAAGAATCCTGGTATCTAAATAATGCAAAGCTTACATTTTCGGTTAAGACCCGAATGTGGGTCCCCAGAATCGTTTTGCCTCTCGTATGCTCGAGCACGTCTAGTGTTTGCTTCCTTAGTCATTACTCCTTAAAATAAGAGCCGTTTGACTGCATGTTCCACCCCATATCTTAGCTCTTATAACCCTATTTCTACCTAAGCAAAGTGTGAACTGAACTCCCTGAAGTAGGTTTTTATTAAACCATTTTTCAAAGAAGTCCTCCAGATTTTTAAAGCATAATTTATAGTTGGTCTACTCACACTTTTATAAAATATGTCATAGTGGGACTAAAGCTCTCTTATATAGCGCTCCCAGCACCGATATGACTTGTCGATTCTATTCTATATATGTATTGTGACTCCATTTTAGTTTTCGGTCAAGGATTACACATTAGTACTTAACACAATCGGTCACCATTATATTCCTCCACTGGATTTAATGTATTCACATATTTTCGTCATGTTTCGTCTTGTGAGAAGACGAAAGAAGATCATTTTAGCAGAGTTAACATTCAGTTCTCTCAGTTGAGCATAGCTCTAGTCCTCGTTCAGGTCCCCCACGGACCTTCGATACAAGTAACTTAGATACTTTATACTTATAATTATTACGACATCGTCATCTACATTACAGATAGGTTAAGTTCATTATCAGTTAGTGTTCTCAGGTCGCTATTAATCTTGGTTACATTGATGAAAAACCCCATCTTTGTATTATTGCAATCCAGGTCGAAAGAGCTGCTAACAGTACCTCTAGTCTGCCGGAACTATAAATTGGTGATGATCAAATGCATACTCGACCTTTCCTTGGAATGATTTGACATGTGGTTGAACCAGAGAACCACATAATCTGGTACCACGTGAACCGGTAGCCAGCAGGGCAGAGTTTCGGACTTTTTATTGTCCCGGTTATTGGAGAGGTATCTTCGGGCTGCACGTGATGTATGTGGTTTAAGCCCAAATTTGCGGGAAATGAAAGTCGGTTAAAAGACTGATGCACGGTAAAGTCTATAATTCGGTATAAGTTCGATGCCCAAAACAACAGTGTTGGTATTAATTGTACATGATACAACTAACACTCGTATACTTAGAGTGAGAGTGTCGGATGTTGTTCTCTATAGAGAATAAATGAGAAGTGTCTGAGTTGAATGCTGATTGATGGAAGGTATCTTATACAAATGATACCATGGAATTTTCATTCCTTGTTCAGGTATGTTCAGGGTTTCCTTTGTTCACATCAGATGTACCATAGTGAGTTATCTGCGATTAAGAACAAAGTCCTCGGCTTATTTGATGAATCGCCTATCGAATACGTCTCTAGTTGCCGACTTAACAAAGACCATTCCATCTTACATCTCGGAAGTTGAGCAACGGGTCAACAATGGTCACAGATTAGTTAACTCGAGTACTTGAGCAAAGTTCTTGTACATAGACCAGCAGAACTACAAGCGTTGAAGAAACACAAAGGGCGGTGGTGAATCGCCCAGTCAACACACCCAGTGGTTGAAAAAGTACCACCATGAAATATGGCCAACATGGCGAGTGTTCACGTAAAGCACTTCGATATCTCCTCACCGTAACGATTACTCTATATTAACGGTTACTCTATAAACTGGTGTTTGATTTGAAAAGGGGTCTAACCAGAGCACCACATAATCTGGTACTAAGGGTGGCCAGATGCCCACAGGACTTGTCCTGGCTGGTCAGTTGGTTGAGGTTCCTTCGGGAACCACGTAGTGGCTGTGGTTGAAACCTAAATCGCAGGAAGGGGTTGCTTGGTTAAAGGATTGAGCAGTACAAACTACAGAGCATGACTGTGGATTAATAATATGTTGGATTTGAGCTGATAATGCAAGGATTGGGTATACGAGGTGGTGTTTTTGATGATTATTCGATGGATTTGACGGATGTAGTGATGGATGGAGTGGCGTAGGTGATGTGCAGAACTAAGGTTTGGCAAAACGGAGTGTGGTGAAAGGTCGTCACTGCCCTGTGTTGGAGTTTACTCTAAAACACGCTCAACTTATCACAGTGTGTCTTTGTGGCCACTTAAGTAAGGCTTGTCAATTGAAATTATCGGTGTTTCGGACTACCAATTACATCCCCTAGGTATTGATGCCGAATCAACAGAGCCATCTCAGTAGTGTGGTTAGGCGACATATAAGGTTTTCCTTTGTCGGGGTTAGATTGAACTTACTCATGACACCTGACCTTCCCCAACGGGACTACTATAGCAAGAGATTAGATACCTCGAGTACTTGAGCAAAGTGCACGTATACTCGACCGGACATCCATATACGTAAATTGCCACCGGCGTGTAAGAAGCACAATGGGGCGATGGTGAATCGTTACTTTTATACTCACCCAGTGGTTGAAAAAGTCCACCGTGAAATAAGGCCCTCAGGGCAGGTGTTCATGTAAAGCACTTCGACATTCATGCCCATGTCATCGAGCACAGATTTTAATTGATATTCGATACTTCATTTTACTATACTTCTGCATACAAAAGTTTCCGGGAGTCTCGTTTGGCTTTTTTTTAATAATTTATTCACCATCGGGTTGAAATTTTTTGGTACAATTCGATCCTTAAAATCCTTCGGACTATTCTATCATCTGTTCTAATGATTTTTCTATAGTCTAGACTATTAACTAATTTAGGTATTATCCTTTAGACTACTCTATGAATTAGTCTGTAGACTAGTATATGGACTATGCCATAGACTATTGCCTAGACCATAGTCTAGTATATTATCTACTCTATTGGTTAGTATATAGAATAGTCTATTGTATAGTTTATTGACTAGTCTGTGGACTAGTGTGATATGTAGTCTAAATGGACTAGTTTTAGACTGGTGTATTGACTAAACTTAGGGCTAATATATTGATTAGTCTAATGAAGGATTTACAGACTCCTAAAGACGACTTGAAATGATTTCCTTTCATATTTTATTTCATTATCCTTTCTTCTCTTTATAGGAAGTCTACGCTATATAACGAAATTAAAACCCTGGAGCCTTATAAATGTTTTAATTGAAAAATACGATTGGGATCCAGTAGAAGCCAAAAAATTCTCCGATTTCTTATTACCCATGTTGGAATATAATCCAGTTATACGGGCCTCAGCGGCAGAATGTCTTACACATCCCTGGCTGGAGGAAAAAGAGGAATTTGTTTAATTAAATGCAACAAGAACAACAACAACAACAAAATCATTTATACTTATAACAACAAGAACAACAACATAATTTGATAGCTTTGATGAAATTAGTTTTAAACACAAAAACAAAAAACTTAAAAATAATTATAATTACAATTAATATTAAACCAAAAAAAAAAATTATTAAATTATTATTATATACAAACCAAACAAATACACATTATACATAAATATTTATATACATACATACAAGTCATACATATATGTATGTGTGTAGTTCATACATAGTAAAAAAATAATTAAAATTTATTACTTACACATACATATATACTTACATACATACAAATGTATATTATTTATAATTATTTTAATTTAGCATTAAAAAAAAGCTTTAAAGTTTTTTATTAAAATTAAAAGAAATTGTTGTGACAAACAATTTTATAGCATTAATATTAATTTGTTTTCGTCAACTATAAATTGGTTAAAAAGAATTCGAATATTAAGCAAAAATTGTCTGTTCTTAAAATTATTATTTCTTTAGAAAAAAAGAAGCTTTAATATAATTTTCTTTTTTAAATTATTAAAACTGAAAACTCAAACAAGACAAAATAATTAAACTCTTAAATTTAAAATATTAATAAATAAATATAACAATAAAATTTACACATTTAATAAAATTTATAAAAAATAATTATTACAAAATAAATTAAAAAAAAAAATGAAATGAATAAATACTGTAAGCCTATCTGACTGATTTAAATAAAAATATATAAATATAACAACAACAACAATATTAAATTTTTCAGCAACTTTAATTATTAAAATAAAAAAAATATTATTATTATTACAAAAAAAAGAAAAACAAAAATACATTTATAAAACATTTAAGAAAAAGTGAACAGAAAAAAACATTTAATTTAAACTAAATTTACGATAAAGAAAATATATTTAGTATAAAACAAATTAAACTTAAAACAAGGTAAAAACAAAATATTATTAATTTTTTGTAGAATGTGTTATAAATTATAAAATAAAAAACAAATCCCCCCCAAAAACAAACAATTGAAAATGAATAATTGTAAAACACTAAAATAAAAACATAATTAACTAGCTATCGGTTAAACCGATTGCACTATGGCTCTACACCCATAAAATTTCATAAAATTGCGATAATTGTATATGAACAATTATAATTATAAATTCCCAAAAAGTTGATATTTTTATCTTTTCGATTCTTTTTTAAACTTTTTCAAAATTTTCACAAAATTTCTCGGTAACTTTCGGTCCCTAATGACATCCGAACGAATATAAACAATCTAAAGATCTCCGTAGGAAACATTAACGCAGTACGAACTAGTCGAGGGAGTAATTATACATTTGTCGATCGTTCGTTAGCACTTCTATCACTACTGTCAGAATTGGATCAGGTCGCATTACTGCGCAGGGATGTTGTATCTGTAATAATATCACTTCCAAGATATTTGAATCTAATTTCTACAAACGCCTGATAATAGCAAAGAAAGTGCTCCAAAGTTTCACAGTTCTCCCTACATGCTCTATATTCGTCTGAATTCGCATGTCCCATTTTGTGTGCCCCTAATCCTATGTGTTCACTCAGAATACGAATCATCATATTAACCTCAGATTTTCTCATTTTGAGTCGTTAGGGTCACCCCTTAATCGAATGATTTTGCGTTCGTCAAGTTAACTACCTCAAGCTCCCTTACCTTTTAAGCTAGTACATTCGCTTTTTCGTTGCCGACTACTCCCGAGTGGCCTGGTATCCATATAATGTAAACCTTACTTCTGGTCGAGTATTCGGTTAAAGTCTTACAAACCAATATTTTAAATTTACCACCTGATATCACCCTAATTGCCTTCTGCCTGTCGGCAACTATGTTAACCCATATTGGCGCTATATTTATTCTAATCCATTCCGTTATTGCTCGGGCTTCTGCCTGTAAGGTAATTTTGTGGTTAGGTAGAGGCTAGTGTATTTCTGTTTCTGGGTCTGAAATATAGAACCCTAGGCGCACTTTGTCCCCCAATTTAGTGCCATCAGTGTAGTAAAGGATTCCTTCGGGTATTTGCTCTAATGTTCCGCAGTGAACAGTGTTTCAATATTCCCGACATATTCTGTGTCTGGTATGTGATCGGTCACGTCCGGTAATTTTGTAAAGCCTTCCGATGTGTCCAGTATACATTGATGACGTGTCCTATAATTACATTTTGCTAGTTCACCTAAAGTTATGAGCCGTTCGGCAGTAAGTGCCTTGGTTGACTCATGGCACCACTTGTACCCAAGCAGCATGTACGCTGAATCTTCATCTCTATGTGTGAAACAAAATCTAGTATAACATAGTACAAATGTCCGCGGTGTCTTCGCTGGAAGGCACGCTCCCGCATTTATTAAATTTTCCATAACTCAGGTGCTAGTTCAAATTACCTCCACTTGAGACTTGAGATGACCATGCCCTCGAATCGCTCGTGAAAAAAGAGATTGCTGTCCATATTATTCAATTTATTGACCTAAATATAACGTTTGCCGTTCCCTTTTAGCAAACCCTTATCGCGGTTACAAAATAGATTAGGTTTTATGAGGCAGCTGCGCTTTGAAAAACTGGTTCAGCATTACTTGGGTCTAGGTTGATCCCTTTATTAAACATTTTCTATAAGAATAAAGTAAAAGCGGTAATGTGGATAGAAAGATTGAAGAGAAAAGGGAGAAAAAAGGGAAATCAGGAAAGATGACATGAATAGAGACATAGTTTGGAAATTACGTCCAGTTTAGGGAGAATTTCGAGTTCACACCCAATTTAACAAGTTCAAGTATGTATTAAGTCATTCCAATTCAACATTGGATATATGTCGTTTCTAGATCTGAACTGTTATAGTGAAGATGGACAGAAGTCCAAATCAAAGTTTGAGATAGAAAGTTTTGAATGGATTCATACTAGGCCACACGATCTAATGATCGAACAAGTATTCTCATACGATCTTGAGAAATAATACAAACAGAATTCGAAATGTATATCTTTTATGGTGGTGGCATTCCACAGAACTCCAGTTCGCAACAACATGGTTCCAGTAAGTGTTCGAGCAAGTATTCTTATACGACCAAAGGTTTTGAGAAATGGTACAAATAGAATTCCAGAATGTGCCTTTTTTGTGACAAATGGTGGAACTTCACAGAACTTATCTATATCCAGCTCGCAACAACATGGTTCCAGCTCTGGTCGCCAATGTTATTACCATGTAATATCATGTCCCCTGACCCAAAAGGGGGTAATGTTTGAATGTCTCGCAATTTCGTTTAGAGACGTCTGGCATTTATGGACAAGACCAAATCAAAGTTTGAGGTAGATAGTTTTGGGTGGATTCATACGAGACTACAGTGATCTAGTGATCGAGCAAGTATTCTCATACGCCCAAAGGTCCTGAGAAATGGTGCAAATGGAATTCGAAAATATGTATTTTTTTGTTACAAGTGGTGGAACTCCACGAACGGATCTATTTCCAATGCGTAACTTCATGGTTCCAGCTCTTGCCAAAGTGTTATTGCCATATGTAATACTATGTCCTTTGACCCAAATAGTAGTTAAGTTTGAAAGTCTCGCCATTTCATTTAGAGACGTCCGGCATTCATGGATAAGTTCAAATCAGAGTTTGAAGAAGCTACAACTATTTAGTGATCGGGCAAGTATTCTCATACTATTTGAGATTCTGAGAAGTAGTACAAACAGAATTCTAAAATTTGCCTTTTTTGTGACATGTAGTGGAATTTCACAGAACTTAATTATATCCAGTTATAAACTACATGGTTCTAGCTGTTTCCAAAGTATCGGCAATGTTATTGCCATATGTTATAACATATCCCTTGAACCGAATAGGGTTAATGTTTGAATGTCTCGACATTTCGTTTAGAGACGTCTGACATTCATGGACCAAAATCAAAGTTTGAGATAGGCAGTTTTAGGTCCTAAGAAATGGTACAAACCGAATTCGAAAATGTTTCTTTTTTGTGACTAAAATATCGGCAATACTATTGTCATAGGTAATTTCATGTCCCTTGACCCAAATAGGGGTATTGTTTGAATGTCTCGCCATTTAGTTTAGAGATATCCGGTATTCATGGATACTACAGTCGTCATTGATTCTAAATTAGATTTTCAACCCCAATTCTTTAATGAAGAGCCATTTTCAAACGAAGAGAGGGATTGTTATGAGTTCGTAAAGATATGTTACTGGAATTGTCTTCAAAGAGTCTGTTGTTGTAGGGGCTCGCCAGAAGATCAGTGATCTTCGTGTGACCCCTAGAATAGGAGTTACATTTGACAGTGATACTCAATCTGACAGCGATGCGTATTTTCATCTGATAGCCAGTTAAGAAGAGGAAACAACGCCTTAGTTTTTCCAAAACTAAAGGTTAAGATATCTCGAAAAGGTTAAAAATATAGAAAAGAGGTAAAATCTTGACTTGAAAATCTATCAGATGACATAGGAATTTCTTAAAATTAAAGTGTTATCACGCTGTTTATTATGTCTTACGTGTAGTTGTGGAAGTTTCAAAACATCAGGACATTTAACTGACCAAGCGGTGTAGGGCAATACATAAACTTATTTCAAAATTTCTCAATAAATTTCAAATTTGTTAAAAAAAATACAAATTTTTCTTTTTTGCATTCAAGTCGGCCTGATAAAACTTAGTTCACCTTTAAATTCTCTTGAAATTTTCTACAAATTTTTATATAGAAGAAAAAAACTAACAATTTTTAAAGTTTTTTTTTATAATGATATTCTTAAAAACATACAACATACAATAACATATTTTCTTACATTAGTGGAATTGTAAAGAAATATTTATTTTCTATTTATACGAGTAAATAAAAATAAAACTAAATAAATAAATACTTAAAGTACGAATAACAAATGTATTTAATAAATAATTATTATTAAAATAATAGCAAAAACTATACTAAAACAACAACAATTGGATAATTAACCAATAGAATATTTATTTTTAAATATTAACAAAACTAAAAACCACAAAAACAACAACAAAATATTCTGACCAATAATAAAATTATTACTTAATTCTAAAAATCTACATTGAAAATGAATCCACAAGAGAAAATCTTTCATAAATTTCGTATTAACTAAAAACAAAATAACATATAAAATTATTTTACATCTACAACAAATATAAAAAATAAATTTATTAATTAAAACGAGTAAATAATATACAAACAAAAGCATACATCATACACTTACTCATATTGAAAATGAAAAACAACAACAAGTATTATGAAAATCTTTAAATAATACACATAAACAAAAAAAAAACTATAAATTCAAATAAAAAGAAAAACATTTTATAAAAACGAAAAATTAATTCATTGCTGTTTTATTTTGACATTTTATAAATTGATTTCAGGCAACTAGTTAGTGTGACAGTTATTGCAGTTTGAATGTTTAATGAGATTAAACGACCTTGCCACCTAATAGGGACTTTGCATTATGAATTTTTGTTTTAGTCTTATATATTTGTATTAGTTGTGAATCAATCCTAGTTCATTGCGGAGTAATTTTTACATTCGTGCTCAGAGTAGTCTCAATTCTTACAGGGGTTCTGTTCTAATATTAACACGGAACAAAGAGCGCCCATGTCAGCCAAAAAAGTTTGAATACCAAAAACTGAAGCCACATTAAAACAGTCCTACCTATTATGAACTCTTGAAATCTGATCAGACCATCACAGGGGACCTGTGCAGAATACAATTTAATTCGTTTGGTTCGAGCATTTAACGAAAATTGTTCAGAATATGTGGCCAGATATAATAAGTAGTCCATCAACAGCGAAGAAATAGCAAACTAACTGACCATTTATGCGCTCATTTTGATGCAAAAAGGTTGTCGGTAAATACCTTATATAGTGATCTATGAAGGTAATTTAGTCTGATGTTGCCCACCGGTAAGTGGTTAGCGTTCTAGTCTGATAGACCGGAGGTGGTGGATGTTCTATTCCCACCTGAAGCACCAGTTAAGGAGCGCACAACAGGCCCGAAGTTCCGAAGGTGTATTTCTTCGGTTTCGATGTATATACTTCCTCCTTTTGAACTACCTAACTAACTAACTAACTAACTAACTAACCAACTACTAACTAACTAACTAACTAACTAACTAACTAACTAACTAACTAACTAACTAACTAACTAACTAACTAACTAACTACTAACTAACTAACTAACTAACTAACTAACTAACTAACTAACTAACTAACTAACTAACTAACTAACTAACTAACTAACTAACTAACTAACTAACTAACTAACTAACTAACTAACTAACTAACTAACTAACTAACTAACTAACTAACTAACTACTAACTAACTAACTAA
Organism: Lucilia sericata; assembly: GCF_015586225.1. NCBI lineage: Eukaryota > Metazoa > Arthropoda > Insecta > Diptera > Calliphoridae > Lucilia > Lucilia sericata. The sequence continues at coordinate 124,569 of NW_023994421.1, read as the reverse complement.
CTAACTAACTAACTAACTAACTAACTAACTAACTAACTAACTAACTACTAACTAACTAACTAACTAACTAACTAACTAACTAACTAACTAACTAACTAACTAACTAACTAACTAACTAACTAACTAACTAACTAACTAACTAACTACTAACTAACTAACTAACTAACTACTAACTAACTAACTAACTAACTAACTAACTAACTAACTAACTAACTAACTAACTAACTAACTAACTAACTAACTAACTAACTAACTACTAACTAACTAACTAACTAACTAACTAACTAACTAACTAACTAACTAACTAACTAACTAACTAACTAACTAACTAACTAACTAACTAACTAACTAACTAACTAACTAACTAACTACTAACTAACTAACTAACTAACTACTAACTAACTAACTAACTAACTAACTAACTAACTAACTAACTAACTAACTAACTAACTAACTAACTAACTAACTAACTAACTAACTAACTAACTAACTAACTAACTAACTAACTAACTACTAACTAACTAACTAACTAACTAACTAACTAACTAACTAACTAACTAACTAACTAACTAACTAACTAACTAACTAACTAACTAACTAACTAACTAACTAACTAACTAACTAACTAACTAACTAACTAACTAACTAACTAACTAACTAACTAACTAACTAACTAACTAACTAACTAACTAACTAACTAACTAACTAACTAACTAACTAACTAACTAACTAACTAACTAACTAACTAACTAACTACTAACTAACTAACTAACTAACTAACTAACTAACTAACTAACTAACTAACTAACTAACTAACTAACTAACTAACTAACTAACTAACTAACTAACTAACTAACTACTAACTAACTAACTAACTAACTAACTAACTAACTAACTAACTAACTAACTAACTAACTAACTAACTAACTAACTAACTAACTAACTAACTAACTAACTAACTAACTAACTAACTAACTAACTAACTAACTAACTACTAACTAACTAACTAACTAACTAACTAACTAACTAACTAACTAACTAACTAACTAACTAACTAACTAACTAACTAACTAACTAACTAACTAACTACTAACTAACTAACTAACTAACTAACTAACTAACTAACTAACTACTAACTAACTAACTAACTACTAACTAACTAACTAACTAACTAACTAACTAACTAACTAACTAACTAACTAACTAACTAACTAACTAACTAACTAACTAACTAACTAACTAACTAACTAACTAACTAACTAACTAACTAACTAACTAACTAACTAACTACTAACTAACTAACTAACTAACTAACTAACTAACTAACTAACTAACTAACTAACTAACTAACTAACTAACTAACTAACTAACTAACTAACTAACTAACTAACTAACTAACTAACTAACTAACTAACTAACTAACTAACTAACTAACTAACTACTAACTAACTAACTAACTAACTACTAACTAACTAACTAACTAACTAACTAACTAACTAACTAACTAACTAACTACTAACTAACTAACTAACTACTACTAACTAACTAACTAACTAACTAACTAACTAACTAACTAACTAACTACTAACTAACTAACTAACTAACTAACTAACTAACTAACTAACTAACTAACTAACTAACTAACTAACTAACTAACTAACTAACTAACTAACTAACTAACTAACTAACTAACTACTAACTAACTAACTAACTAACTAACTAACTAACTAACTAACTAACTAACTAACTAACTAACTAACTAACTAACTAACTAACTAACTAACTAACTAACTAACTAACTAACTAACTAACTAACTAACTAACTAACTAACTAACTAACTAACTAACTAACTAACTAACTAACTAACTAACTAACTAACTAACTAACTAACTAACTAACTAACTAACTAACTAACTAACTACTAACTAACTAACTAACTAACTAACTAACTAACTAACTAACTAACTAACTAACTAACTAACTAACTAACTAACTAACTAACTAACTAACTAACTAACTAACTAACTAACTAACTAACTAACTAACTAACTAACTAACTAACTAACTAACTAACTAACTAACTAACTAACTAACTAACTAACTAACTAACTAACTAACTAACTAACTAACTAACTAACTAACTAACTAACTAACTAACTAACTAACTAACTAACTAACTAACTAACTAACTAACTAACTAACTAACTAACTAACTAACTAACTAACTAACTACTAACTAACTAACTACTAACTAACTAACTAACTAACTAACTAACTAACTAACTACTAACTAACTAACTAACTAACTAACTAACTAACTAACTAACTAACTAACTAACTAACTAACTAACTAACTAACTACTAACTAACTAACTAACTAACTAACTAACTAACTAACTAACTAACTAACTAACTAACTAACTAACTAACTAACTAACTAACTAACTAACTAACTAACTAACTAACTAACTAACTAACTAACTAACTAACTAACTAACTAACTAACTAACTAACTACTAACTAACTAACTAACTACTAACTAACTAACTAACTAACTAACTAACTAACTAACTAACTAACTAACTAACTAACTAACTAACTACTAACTAACTAACTAACTAACTAACTAACTAACTAACTAACTAACTAACTAACTAACTAACTAACTAACTAACTAACTAACTAACTAACTACTAACTAACTAACTAACTAACTAACTACTAACTAACTAACTAACTAACTAACTAACTAACTAACTAACTAACTAACTAACTAACTACTAACTAACTAACTAACTAACTAACTAACTAACTAACTAACTAACTAACTAACTAACTAACTAACTAACTAACTAACTAACTAACTAACTAACTAACTAACTAACTAACTAACTAACTAACTAACTAACTAACTAACTAACTAACTAACTAACTAACTAACTAACTAACTAACTAACTAACTAACTAACTAACTAACTAACTAACTACTAACTAACTAACTAACTAACTAACTAACTAACTAACTAACTACTAACTAACTAACTAACTAACTAACTAACTACTAACTAACTAACTAACTAACTAACTAACTAACTAACTAACTAACTAACTAACTAACTAACTAACTAACTAACTAACTAACTAACTAACTAACTAACTACTAACTAACTAACTACTAACTAACTAACTACTAACTAACTAACTAACTACTAACTAACTAACTAACTAACTAACTAACTAACTAACTAACTAACTAACTAACTAACTAACTAACTAACTAACTAACTAACTAACTAACTAACTAACTAACTAACTAACTACTAACTAACTAACTAACTAACTAACTAACTAACTAACTAACTAACTAACTAACTAACTAACTAACTACTAACTAACTAACTAACTAACTAACTAACTAACTAACTACTAACTAACTAACTAACTAACTAACTAACTAACTAACTAACTAACTAACTAACTAACTACTAACTAACTAACTAACTAACTACTAACTAACTAACTAACTAACTAACTAACTAACTACTAACTAACTAACTAACTAACTAACTAACTAACTAACTAACTAACTAACTAACTAACTAACTAACTAACTAACTAACTAACTAACTAACTAACTAACTAACTAACTAACTAACTAACTAACTAACTAACTAACTAACTAACTAACTAACTAACTAACTAACTAACTAACTAACTAACTAACTAACTACTAACTAACTAACTAACTAACTAACTAACTAACTAACTAACTAACTAACTAACTAACTAACTAACTAACTAACTAACTAACTAACTAACTAACTAACTAACTAACTAACTAACTAACTAACTAACTAACTACTAACTAACTAACTAACTAACCTAACTAACTAACTACTACTAACTAACTAACTAACTAATTAACTAACTAACTAACTAACTAACTAACTCGTCTCAATCTGCACACCCAATTTTGTTTAGTTGTGCCGAATCAGTCACACGAATAAAGAAGTTATTCACCTCAGATATATCTGTTAAATCTTGTAGGAAATTGTTATCTAGCCTGTTGAGCTTTTATATCTGGGCCGGTCAATGGTATAGGAAGTGAGTAGAATAAATCAATCCTCTTCATCGTGACAGTTGTGTCTTCTATCGTGTAGTCAAAAGACCAGTTGTTAGTCGCCACTGAAAGTGAATAACCTAGCTGATCCTTCTGAGTATATAGCAAGGCTTGTGATATTTGAGTGTTATAAGGCGGCCTCATGATTTTTGCCATTCTACAGGTAGCTGCAGTTGACCACCTGTATTGTGCAATCTCGTGGAGTTTATCACGAATGCAACGTTTGCAACTGGTTATGTAAGTGTCAGTTTTCGCTTTAGAGTCCACAATGGTATTCTCAGGACTTGGAATTAATAACAGTCCTATGGAATGTGCAATGTTTCGCCATATCGTTAAGTGATGTCCAACATTCAAGCTAAATATTCGAATATGAACACCGTATATTCAGCAGAACCTATGCTAATTTACAGTCCGTTTCAAGCTCATATCAGCTCGCTTGGATTCATCACTGCGCTTCATCGCAGGCATTCCGGTACTTGGTGAGGTCTTGTGAAGGAGTCGGACGGATTCTTAACCAATTTTGATCCAGAGATCCTTACCTTCTGCCTTATCTTTCATGTGTTCTAAAGGTTTAACCCTTTCAGACTTGAGAGGTAGTCGTCCGAAGTCAATCTTTCCTGTCTGGTCAGGTTTGTCTACCCCGGTGGCATCACCGACTACCAGATCCGGGTTATTCGTTCGTTTCATCGAAGTCACAGTAGCTCCAGTGGCTTTCAGACCTGTGGCCCTTGGAGATTTTGGCACCCTCAACCAAGTACATAGGGACGTTCATATTTTCCGACATTTCATAACAAAAAGTACTTAGTTGACATCCTTAAGATGCTTACGCCCCTGAAGCTTATATAAATTAAAGTTTCTTCGCGCTATTCGAACGTCTCAAATATGGCCAAAAAGGATTTAGCACATATTCGTAAGATTAGATTAAAAATTCACTTCTTTAAAATTTCAGAGAAGTATTTGTTTTCAAATACAATATTTTAGTTTATGATTAAATAAAAAATACACACCATTTTGTTTTTATTAAATAATTTATTTTATTTATAGTTTATTATAGAGATAATTATGTTTTTTTTGTCGGTCAAATTGTTACATTGGATAATAAATATTACAATAAATTATTCTAATTTTGTAGATATTGTTTTACCTTTTAGACTGGAAACACATTTCTTAATAGTATTTTTATATATTTATAATAGTTGTGTTTTGTTGCTAACGTTCAAAGGCAATTTCATATAAATTTAAAATTTATAAACGTTAGGAGTTAACGTGTAAAATTATACAAGTTAATTTTAACGTCGATAAAAGTGCTACCAATTCAAAAATAAAAATACAAATATTAATGTGTTTATGTCAAACAATAAAAAAATATTTTAAAATAAAATTTAAATCAAAAAAAATATCAAATAAAAAAACCTTTTTTAAGAAAATGTAAATATTTTCAAGATTTAGCAGATTTCTTCTGTGGAGTGATGCCAAGTCAGATAATGTTCGTTTTGTTGCTAACTTTAAGCGTTAACACTCATTGATAGCAACAAAACACAACTAATGTTATTATATAAATTTTGAATAAAATTCAAATTAATTTGGTTTATTTTTCAATTGAATAAGATAAAATTAATTTCAAAATCTTGTTATTAAATTTAAAATGATTTGACGTTATTTTACTTATTTATTTTAATGTGTATTTTATGGTATTTTACGAAATTGTGTTTTTAATTAATTATTTTTAAAATTGTGTTAATGAATTGAATAAAAATAATAAGGATATGGACATAATTAACATTTAATAATTAATTTATTTTATGTATTGTACATAACTACATACAAAATTACTATAAAAACTAATAGTGAAATAATTCCAAAATATATTGGAATTTTTAGGAAAAAATAATTGTGTCAATAGGATGTGTATTTATATAAAATTAATTGTGTTTTCAGAATCAAATATAAAACTAATTCTAGGACAAATGTATAATCAAATTTACTTTGTCTTAAAACTTGAATAATTTGTTAATTTAAAATTTAGGTTTTGTGTTGTAAATTTTTACCATAATGCAATGGGTTTTAAAAAAGTAAGGACTTTGATATATCATATTTTATATGTATTGTCTATAGGTTTAAAAATTGTATATTCAAAATGTGTATAAACATGTTTTAGTCCATCGTGTATGAATAAAGTTGATGAAGACCTTTTGGTAGAAATATCTGTCAGCTGATTTCAATGTACAATTCCCATGATCATTGAAAATAGGATATGTCACTTAAGGGGAATTCACACGATCACACTTTACGTACGTAAAATTGAAGAGAGCCATACGACTGTCAAATTTTGCATCCGTATTTTCTCTCAATGTGTGATGGTTTTATTACATATTGCGTACTCTTCTCACACAAAATTTTGACAGGTCATATTACTTGTTTGCTCGTATAAAGGGGGGCTTTAAACGGTATAAAAGTTACACAAAAGTTCACAACAGAAATTATATATTACTATTCATTTTAGTACTAGTACTCCTTAGAATGAATTTTGTTTGGTTCTGTGGAAGTTAGAACGCTTTGACAATCGTTCTATAAAACTGTTCTGAAGCAAGTTGTTAGAAATAACCATCTTAGAAACTAGTTTAAAATAATATTTAGGACAGTTTTAGAATTAGTTCCTTTGTAATGAGTTTTCACTTTAGAACAAGTAATTCAAAATTTTCACTAAACTTCAGTTTTAAGAAACTTCTACTTGTTTTCAATCAAATTTAAATCATAATGTCTTGTTCTGAAATTAAAAAGCGAAAGTATTTGATTAAAAGGCAACATAGGATTGAGCTCAGAGCGATAAAACCGCGATATATGGGATATCTGCTCATATAACGTATATGCAAAGAATACATACATATGTATTTATTACAAGAATATGCATCTCGACGTGCGGGTTGTTATGATTTACATGTTTTCTTTATGTGTTACGACCCGCTATTGAAAATTGATCTTGTATGATACGTACATTCTATGTATTAAATATTCTTTGGTATACGTCATATAAAACTACAGTGACAGGATAACGCATAATTTGGCACAACTGAGATCGGGATAAGATAACAAGTTCAAAGTTTTACTTGAAACATATAGATCATGTTATCTTCAACTAGTTATTTATTTATGGACCAATCCAGTAAAATGAGTTGTAATTCAGTTGGGGAACAACTTTTGTGTAATCGCCATTATTATTTAAGGACGGTCAGTATTACTTTGGTTTTGTTTTATATCAGAGATAGGTTATGTTTTTAACTAGTGGAGACCATAAAATACTCATGATATAACCCGATGATGACCATTAAAACTCTTCAACATATACTGGTGGAGACCAAAGAATACTTTTGATTAGACTCTGATATCGGTTTATTGTAGAATATAATGTATATACATTTATGGCCAAATGTAGTTTCTTTGATATACAATTTTACTCTCAAATCAAACATAAAATTTAAATGCGAAATTAATAGAAAAGTATGGACCGTGTATAGAACTACAAATATCCTTTTCAGTTACAACGAGAGGAAGACGAATGAAAAGCATAAAAAGAGGGCTTTGAATCCCTAGAATAACCAGGCTTTCATTGAAATTAAAGAGAAATGTCTTGGGAGAAATGTTGTCAGTAATTACATTCCCCAGGAGTTAGTATGATGATACGTATTCTGAGTGGACACATTGCACAACTATAGAAAATTTTGCGAACGTATTGAGACGAATGTAAAGCTTATGAAGAGGACAATGAAATTTGCCATTAATAGGCTTTCGTCGAAATTAGATCCAAATGTCTTGGGGGCAATGTTATTTCAGTAATTACATTATCCAGGAGTTTAAAGTTTGAAATCCTGAAATACTTTCTTTGCCATTATCAGGCATTCGTCGAAATTAGATTCAAATATCATGGGAGCAAAGTTATTCCAGTACACATATACTGAGTACTGATTATAAAATTCTAAGGAACTAGATCTAGGAAACTTATTCTAGGAAACTTACAGAAAGGCCTAGATTAAGGAATCAGAATTTGCTGATTTCTAAAGTTCGATTCATGGGACAAATTACGCCATTCCAATGTGATCGAAATCTACATAGAATTTGTATAATAACTATTCTAATTTGCATGTATTTCGACTGATAAAATATATCATTTTGTGAATAAAAATAATAAACTAATGTACAGTTATATAGAACTATTTTGGAAGAATATTTCAATGGATCACTGGGTAAAATGACAAGTGCAAAATATCAAAATTAGACGTTGTGATATAAAAACTGCTCGAACTACTTCATTTTACGATAAAGCTTTTTACATTAGCAATTGTTATTGCGGGACAGGCATGGAAAATCAAAATTTTGAAATAGCACTAACCTATAACAAAAAGAGTAAAAGGTTTTAAAGTACTAAAATATTTTTTCCCTAGACTATAGACTGACTATATATTAACATATAGTCTATACTATAGACTAGACTATAGTCTAGACTATAAACTAGACTATAGTCTAGACTATAAACTAGACTATAGTCTAGACTATAGACTAGGCTATAGGCTAGACTATAAACTAGACTATATTGTCTAGTCTATTGTCTAGTCTATAGTCTAGTAAATATTTTTTCCCTAGACTATAGACTGACTATATATTAACATATAGTCTATACTATAGACTAGACTATAGTCTAGACTATAAACTAGACTATAGTCTAGACTATAAACTAGACTATAGTCTAGACTATAAACTAGACTATAGTCTAGACTATAGACTAGGCTATAGGCTAGACTATAAACTAGACTATATTGTCTAGTCTATTGTCTAGTCTATAGTCTAGTCTATAGTCTAGTCTATAGTCTAGCCTATAGCCTAGTCTATAGTGTAGACTATAGGCTAGGCTACAGACCAGACTATATACTAGACAATAGACTGGACTATAAACTAGACTATAGACTAGACTATAGACTAGACTATAGACTAGACTATAGACTAGACAATAGACTAGACAATAGACTAGACTATAGAGTAGACTATAGACTAGACAATAGACTAAACTATAGACTAAACTATAGACTAGACTATAGACTAGACTATAGACTAGACTATAGACTAGACTATAGACTAGACTATAGACTAGACTATAGACTAGACTAGACTATAGACTAGACTATAGACTAGACTATAGACTAGACTATAGACTAGACTATAGACTAGACTATAGACTAGACTACAGACTAGACTATAGACTAGACTATAGACTAGAATACAGACTAGACTATAGACTAGACTATAGACTAGACTATAGACCAGACTATAGACTAGATTATAGACTAGTCTATAGACTGAACTATAGACTAGACTATAGAGTAAACTATAGACTAGACTATAAACTAGACTATAGACTAGACTATAGACTAGACTATAGACTAGACTATAGACTAGACTATAAACTAGACTATAGACTAGACTATAGACTATAGACTGGACTATAGACTAGACTATAGACTAGACTATAGACTAGACTATAGACTAGACTATAGACTAGACTATAGACTAGACTATAGACTAGACTATAGACTAGACTATAGACTAGACTATAGACTAGACTATAGACTAGACTATAGACTAGACTATAGACTAGACTATAGACTAGACTATAGACTAGACTATAGACTAGACTATAGACTAGACTATAGACTAGACTATAGACTAGACTATAGACTAGACTATAGACTAGACTATAGACTAGACTAGACTATAGACTAGACTAGACTAGACTAGACTATAGACTAGACTAGACTATAGACTAGACTATAGATTAGACTATAGACTAGACTATAGATTAGACTATAGACTAGACTATAGACTAGACTATAGACTAGACTATAGATTAGACTATAGACTAGACTATAGACTAGACTATAGATTAGACTATAGACTAGACTACAGACTAGACTATAGATTAGACTATAGACTAGACTATAGACTAGACCATAGACTAGACTATAGACTAGACAATAGACTAGACTATAAACTAGACAATAAACTAGACTATAGACTAGACTATAGACTAGACTATAGACTAGACTATAGACTAGACTATAGACTAGACTATAGACTAGACTATAGACTAGACTATAGACTAGACTATAGACTAGACTATAGACTAGACTATAGACTAGACTATAGACTAGACTATAGACTAGACTATAGACTAGACTATAGACTAGACTAGACTATAGACTAGACTATAGACTAGACTATAGACTAGACTATAGACTACACTATAGATTCGAGTATAGACTTGACAACATACTATAGGATAGACTATAGGCTAGACTATGTACAAGACTATATACTAGATTATATTCTAGTCTATAGTCTAGTCTATAGTATAGTCTACATTCTAGTCTATAGACTAGACTATCAAAAAGTACTAAAGTTTGGAATTTTCCATGTCTGTTGATTTGACGTGATTAAACAAATATTTACTAAAAGTTACGATTTCGACTTAAAGAGAAAACTGAAATAATTTTACTCAAAAACCTAATAACATTTACTAAATACAAATACAATGAATGAGTATTATTAACATGTTAATTGTTGTTGTTGTTGTATTAATAAAAGAATTGTTATTTTATTTAATTAAACATTGTATTATTTATTTAGTCAAATATTTAATAAGAGAGAGGAAAAGAGAGTTTAAGAGAAAGAGAGAGAGAGGGACACACACACAGAGAAATGCAACTAAATAACATTATTTAATTTTGTTTTAATATATATTTTTTATTTTTAAAGACTTTATTAATATTATTTTATTTAGTTTTTGTTTTTTTTTTTTTTTTTTGTAATTTTGATATAAATTAAACAAATACGTACATATACATTCAAGTTATTTACTACATAATGTATATATAATAATTAATTATTTAATTAAGTGGTTTGTTTGTGGTTTTTGGAAAAAGGTATTTATATATAAATATTATACAATTAAAATATAATTATTATAGAAATTTATTTTATTTTGTTTTTTTCTTTAAATTTGGTTGTTAAATTTTTGAAATATATTTAATTAGTTTTGTTTATATAATTACAATTTAATATTTGTTTTCTTGTGTTTTTTTTTTTAAATATGATGACTTAATTATTAAACTTTTTTTATAGCTTGCCTTTAGGCTTTTTTTCTCATTATTGTTTTTAAATTGTTTATGAAACATGGCATCTTTTACTTTTTAGTTTTTGTTTATGTTTAAAGCCTTTTTTCATTCTGTTTTTTTTAATTAAATTTATTTTCTTGTTTATTTGGTACTTGGAATTGTTTTTTTTTAGTTTTAAGTTTTATTTTCTTTGTTGGTTGTTGTAAATAATTACTTTTTTTGTTTGTTTTTTATAGTTAATAATATTAAATACTTTAATATTTTACATTATTTAAAAAAATAATAATAATAATAAGAAGGAAATAAACATTTATGCATAAATAATGTTTGTAAAATTTCGTAATGTTGTGGTTGAAATAAATGTTGTTTAATGTGTGGTGAAGAAGTTTCAATATTTTTGGTTTACCATATCTGAGAGGAAAAAAAAAGAAAATTAAATTTAAATAAACACATAAATTAAATAATTTTATGAGATATTTTAAACAAATTATTAATGCAACATTAGAACAATAATGTGTAAAACAACAAAAATCATGCTAAAAACAAGAATGATTGGAGCTGTGTTAAGCGTTTTTTGGGAAAAATGTTACTGAAATCTAATCATATTTTTGTTTTAGACAAAAAAGTATTCGTTAAGATGCAGCGCTGTGATGCATTTCCGAACAGGCTCAAAATTATAAAAAATACTCTAACATAATACTCTAAGGTATCCTTTAGCTAACTAAAGGTTTAAATTTCAAGTTTCTAAAGCCAATACTTTCCTTTTCTTAAACTTCAAATACAAAATTAATATCAAAGTTGTTCCTTTTTAAGGATATTAATACATTTTGGTAACAATCATCCTTATTAAAGATGGAAATTTCATAAAGAGTTTAATATCATATCTTCTACTATGAAATATTCATGTCTAACCTCACAATTTATCAATCAAAAGTTTCGATATAACTCCGCCTAAACTTTTCGCATTTTGCTTAAAGTAATTAAGTAATTATACAGGGCGACCATATTACAAAAATAACGAAACCTTGGGACTAGAATACACTTATCTAAAGGATTAAGCTGTGCTAAATCTGAATCTAACCTCACTATTTAAATTTCGAGATAACTTCGCCTAAAAGTAAAAACCACGTTTTCGCCATATAGGAGCCCTTTTAAAAACTCGAAATGATTTTTATCTGAAACCCTTAACTATTGTCTTATTGAGTAGTGAAATTCTGAGATAAAATTTAGATTCTGCGCAGCTTGAATCTTCAGAAAAGTGATAGATGTTTTTTGGGCCCGATAGAACTTACTTTACTGTCATATTAACTGTTATGTTGAGCTCACTTTTTGCCATTTATAAACAGTATAATCTGGCAAATCATCACGAATAGATTAAGGTTTGAACATCGCCACCAAATTAACCAAAATGTCTTTCAAAATCAGTCATTAAAGTTTTATTGCAAAATTAATTTCATTTTGGGAACTTGGAACTGGCAACGCAACCTGAAATGGCAACTAATATACATAATCGACACAATGTCCATTGATAAGGCTTATTTCTTATTTAATAGGTTAGTGTTTATGTGATTTAGCCGAGTTAAAAGGGAGCTTTCTACAGGATGGCGCTAAGTGTTACCCCACAACCGGAACTGATTAAGACACAAATTAGAAGGTTATTAAGAATAGTAAGGTCTTGAAATGTTATGTAGTTCATTCCAGTTTAGTACTGAACACTAATAGTGGAGTTAGGTCGGTGAAACCTTCTACCTGCTACTACTGCAGGTTAATCCCCAATAAATTAAGGAGCTCCACTAACCATTCCTGACACAGTAGGATGGATAACAGGGTATCCAAGTCCTTATGACCGATTTAGAATGCCAAGGCAACGAGTATACTATTAAGGTTGGACAGTAGGAGTATTAGAATTCTGATAGGAGTGATAGACGGTCGACTAGAATAGACAGAGATGTTCGTACACATCGAATTTATTTTATGTCATGAGTTGATCCTTTATAATCTAGTCATTGGTTAAAGATTTGTTGGCCTGTGTTATCGAGGGACTGCACTCAATAGTCGCTATCTCTTATTATTGAAATATTTAAGTGCTTTTTAAGATAGAGAGTCTTGAATATAATCCCTACGTATCCGGTATTAACACATGCATTTATATAGAATCAAAGCTAGAAACATAGATCTTTAATATAAATAACTGTTCAGTTAACATTTAAACGGACTGTAATTCAAATTGTGGAGCCCTTAGTATAAATAGATAAAATTCTTCAAAAGTATTTCATTCTGAAAAGGTGTTCATATGGGGGCTAGAACCCGGTCATTATGAACATCGACAGTTAAGGTTCATATACAACTTAGTTGTGTCGGTTTTTGTAGAAACCCAAGTTTTTTTACATAAAAATGAGCTCCCATCATTTTCAATAGGTTTCATGTTTATGCGAAAAAAGAGGCGAATTCCAATTTCATCAAATTATCTGAAAAATAAAAATTACAGCATGTACTCGAACAGAATGTTCAAAGCAGAGATCGTAGCGATCTAGAAATCGATGGAACTGATACGGAATCATATAGATCTGGTGTTGTTTGTGACAATTTAGGTCCATCTCAAGCTGGCCTTAGAACATTCATGCTTGGTTTCGGATTGTAAAAATACCCTTTCGAGACATTAAGAGAATATTGCAATGTGCATGACAATGAGGTTGCAGACGAACTAGCTAGATTATTTTTTAACCTATACAAAAGTGAAAGGAAGAAGGAGTAAAACCACCCATCTGTCAATATTACAGTCCTTAAATAGTAAAACGGATTGCAAAGACCTTATGGCCAACACTGGATGTAAAGTTCATCAAGATACCTTTAAAACTGGATCATTCCCGCGACAGCCGGTTCTACGTACCATAATGATCCGAATTATTCGGTCAAGGGATATCAACCCCAGCAACAACAAAAGGATTGGATAGGGTCCTTGCTTTGCTTAAACAAGGCTTTTGCCAGTAAGTGGCACTGTTACATACTGGCCGGTTATGTGAAGATGCCGAGAAGCTAGAAACAATTGATCATATAGAGTACAGAATCTCAGGTTAAAATGTCTGGGATATTGTGGCGCTCAACCCACGCAGTCTATTAGGCTTTATAAGAGAAATCAGTCATTTCTCCAACTAGGTTTCGTAGAGACAATTGAGCATATAGATTACAGAATCTCTGATTGAAATGGCTGGAATATTGCGGGTCTCTAGCCTCGCAGTCTCTTAGGCTTCTTCACGGAATTCAACTAGGGTTTGTTGAAATGGCTGGGATATTACGGAACTCTAGCTTCGCAGTCTCTTAGGCTCTTATTCTTCTTCACAGGAATCAGTCATTTCTCCAACTAGGTTTCGTAGAGACAATTGTACATATAGAGTACAGAATTTCAGGTTGAAACGACAGGGATATTGCGAGACTCTAGCTTCGCAGTCTCTTAGGTTTCTTTACGGGAATCAGTCATAGGTTTTGTAGAGACAATTGAGCATATAGATTGCAGAATCTCAGGGATATTACGGGTCTCTAGCATCGCAGTCTCTTAGACTTCTTCACGGGAATCATTCATATCTTCGACTAGGTTTTGTCGAGACAATTGACCATATAGATTACAGAATCTCAGATTGAAATGGCTGGGATATTGCGGGACTCTAGCCTCGCGGTCTATTAGGTTTTATCTGGAGAATCAGTGATTTCTTCGTTTTGTAGAGAGTTTTAGATTCCCTTACACTTTCTTCTTTAATGAACTGATTCGTTATAATTTCTAGGTTGGAAACCATTGGGAGCCGACCTGTTTACCGTCATCTCTTCTCTCACTTTATATTATTTTTGTTTCTCTATTTTAGGATTTCATTCAACAGATGTCAAAAGGTGTTAGAGTCTAACAGTCTTTTTTAGATACTTTGTATAGTGTAAGAGGTTTATTAATAAACATTTAACAAAGGTTTATAGAACCAAATTTTGCATGAAATTGTTTTGATACCAAACATTTTTCTAACAAAATCTTTTCAAAAAAACGTATTTCAATATAAATCAATAGAAGCTCCAATATAAATGAAGTGCATATGTATTCTATTATTTGCAGGAATCTGGATAAGACTTATCCATAATACAAAACTCACTGCTAACTAACTGGCTGCTAACTTTTTCCTATGTAAGTTTTTATTAGAAACAGATATCAACTTGCTAGTTAACGGCCAGTTTTGTATTAAGAACAAGCCCCTTAATGTTTAAAATGGCAGTGTCAAACTCTTTTAACAATTACTTCATTCTTCTTTTAAAACATTCCATAATAAGCTTTTATTAGGATATAAATTAATAAAAATGTTAGCGGAAAACTTATTCAAAACCTTTACATACTTACTGTCACATGAAGAAACAATGAAAATGTTTTGATTTACATTATTTTTAGATTTTTTTTTATAAAATTTTTAAGAAATAAAATTTGTTGCCAAAACAAAAAACTAATGATAAAACACATTAAAAGGAATTATTTCCAACAAATAGCTATAAAATATTTTATGTGATAAGAAAAAAAAAGTAGAAATAATTTATTATTAAAAAAAATCTTTGGCTAATTATGTGTGTTAATGAAAGAACTGAGCAATTAGTTAATAATAAATTTTTAAAAAAATGAATGTTAATATTAAATTTTAAGTGAATTAATTATATATGTTTTATACTAATATTATTTGCAATTATTAATGTTTTTAATTTTGTCTATGTTTTTTCTTTAAATAGGTTTACTTTTACGTTTTTTCTTTGTTATAATTATTGAATAAACAACATTTAATTCGATGGTCTTAACGCATTTAATTCATATAATTATATAATTTTTCCCAAGATGTTTTGTTTGTTTTGTTATTTTTGCAGTATTTTTTTCAACGATTTTTCTCAGTAAGTAATTTGCAAAAATATCAATTGATTTGTTTTTTTCTTAATAATGTTTTTTTATATTGTTTTTAAATATTTGTTTTTTTATTATCTCTTCAATTATATAAATATATATAAGTTATTCAATAGAAGAATGCAACACCATAACTATGTTTGTAATTAGTTTTATAAAATGGTTTTTTTCTTAAGTTTCCGTTTTATAATTTATTTAATTTTCCCCCTTTTAAAAAAAATTATCAAAGTTTTTGTTAAATTTTTCATTTTTCATTTTTCTTTGTAGTATTAAGTAATTTTTTCTTTTAGCTACGATTTTGTTGTTGTTGTTTTTATTGTTTATTAACAAAACAATTGTTTTTATTATTATTATGAGGGTTTGGAGGGAAGGTAAGTAGTAGTTTCTTTTTATATACCTGGGGTATAAGTTGTTTGCTCTGTTGTATTCAATGAAGTTTGCTCTGTGGCTGCAACTGGAGCACCAGTAAATGGATTTACACCTGTGGCCGGTGGTGGTGGCATTGCAAATACGGGTTGACCACCTGCGTTTGATGTAGTTCCTTGATTTCCTTGAGATGACATGGTTGGATCTGCATCCAAATCAACTTCCTCCTATAAAAATTCCAAAAAAGTATACAAATGTTTAATTTATCATTTAGCATAAGAATATTTAAAAAAGTAATATATCTATTTATAAGTATATTAAACCATTTTGTCTATATTTTTATTCTTTTCATCATACATTAAATAAATAATATTTTAAAATAAAATTTTGAAGTTTTTTCTTTCGTTTGGTCAATTTTTGTTAGAGATTACAGAAGAAATCAGTGCTTAGAAAGTACCTTGATGCAGTAAGTAAGGTGGAAGCATTTTGGGCAACAAATACAACAACATACAATACATCGAAATCTGTTCAATCAATTTTGATTTTAAAGTTATTGATAACTTAATATCGATTTAAAGCTGGAGGTCCACACTACAGGGTATACAGAGGCATCACGAGCAAAAAACTATTTCCCTCTCTTTCGTACAAAACGATTTCAATGATTTTTTTAGCTGTATTTTATATACCTCTTCTCACCAAACAATTTCAAAATCAAACAAAAGCTGATTTTAGACTTTTTTAAATGTCAAAAGTGACACCTCTGTATACTTTGTGGTCCACACCACGAGTTCTACGCTTCTTCGCATCCTACGTGGCTGTCAAAAAAGTAGAATCAATGTTGTTGTGTGCTACATGCTACAAGCTTAAAGGCGTAGGATGCCTTGACGCTTAGAATGCTTAAAGTAGATATACTTTCTACTTTTGTAAGTGTCATAAGCGGCGCACGAATATGTCAGCTGATTTTGACAACTTATACTCTATTTTTAATGTGTATTTATCAACTTTAATAAACTAAAAAGAGTTAAATTTTGAAAATATAAATAAAAAACTAAAAAAAAACGCGAAGATATTTGTAAATTAAGCAAAAAATTGACTCTTAAGAAGCGTAGCAAGTAACTTGATGCGTGGGATGCAAAGAAAGGTATGAAAAGCACGAAATTCTTTGCCGTAAAGTGTGGACCTCCAGCTTAAGAGTTCTCAGTTTTCTGATTCCTTTATTAATGTGGATTTCCTTTAAAACATCATAGAATACCGTGGCTTTTTGGAGTTTACATATATTGGAATAAGAACGGGGTCCAATCTACACAGGCTATTATTTATTACTCTTCTAAACTTGCCCTTTTCGTTTAAAGTGTGCAATATGGAACAACGAACCAAAACCAGGTAAATATGGCCAGTGTTGAATAAAAATGCACGACCTATCTTCTAAAATTATGATGCTCCGAACATAGCAACTTTATTGCTGTCACTACAGGACACTTTAAACTTGGCAGACTTGGTTCACCCTACAACAACTTCTGTATAAGTTCTTTCGTTCTATGAACTTTCTTAGGCAAGGTGAAGCAACGAAGGAAAGAATGACCAGTGGAAATGGCACGGCTATCTCCTAGAATAATTTTCTCCCAACTAGTCAACTCGAAGGCTATCACTAGCGGTTTACCTTACAATGATGAATAAATCTATTGATCGTATTCATCGTTATTGCACCAAAGTGCTAGTCAGCAGCACATGGGGTATGGGATAAAGAAACCTTATTAGCTACATAAAAAAACGATTGATTGGTCAGTGGTTAATTATTCTGCTTCAGTGTGGCCACCTTCGCTCAGTGATACCCAGTGGAGAAACATTCAAAGCTGCCAAAAAGCTGTCCTAAGGACTGTAACGGGTTGCCTACAAATTACCTCTGAACATCATCTATACGAGGAAACGAATGACCTCCTAGTCGAGGAACATAATGTCATGTTGACTAATCAGTTCACCGGAGAAGTCATCCTAACTTTAACATCACACAGTTGGATGCTCCCCCAAGGCATGTTAGGAAGGATCTTCGTATATAAGAGGAGAACATACGCAGTTATATGCAGGATCCAATAGATGAGTCCTCGTATATGGTAGCTTTAAACGACATTCATAGAGATGCCATCAATTCCGCGGTCACAGAATACTGCATGAATGTCGTACTTGGAGGTCACTCACCGCCCATAGCAGACACAGCAGAAAACCTGCCGCGGAAAATAAAATTACTTCTTCTACTACTATGATCAGGATTGAGCAACAGGCTTAATGCCTACTGGTCACACATAGACCGTGCCGTCCCAACGTATGTCCAGCATGTGATCAAGGTCCCCATGATACCCACCACATATTCAACTGCTCAGCCAACCCTACTTCACTTTGTCTAATGGATTTATGGACACATCCAGTTGAAGTAGCACAATTTTTAGGCCTGGACATTATATTATTGTATAGTTTTAGCTACTACAACAATTTTTAAGACAGTGACTATTATGGAAACCAATTTTCAGCAATTTGCGACGATCCATTTGAAACTGGAGCAGCTTCGGGTGTTTGGCCATTCTGACATACCTGGCAAAAAACATTGCGTACAAACTGTCCAAAGCCACTTTAAGGACATTGACCTTGTAAGATTTTATGATTACGAAATTATTTCATGATTTTAAACACTACAGATCACAATGATAAAGAAAATTTCCTCTGTCTCTGCCCTTTTTGCTAGAGATCAGGATTGGCACATAACTTGGTGGATATATCAAATATCAATATGCTTCTAAAAATTCCGTTTGATTGTACTTACTACTGCACACCCCAAACCATTTTGTGATAGAGACTTCTCCATGTGGATTCAGTAGAATACGAATGAGATGGAACTAATCCTTCGTGATGTATCACACAAGATTTTCATTGATGGCTTTAAAACAAAGGATGTAGTGAGTGGCAAACTGAGAAAAAACACAACTTATGTATGTTGCACACTCGGGAACGAGATTTTCTTTTGGACTTCATGCTATTAAACTTAGGTTCTAGTTTCTATGAGCTAACAATTTGGTCTATACAACATGAAACTTGGTCATTGAATGTCGATCATCTTTTAATAAGATGACGAAATATTCCGTAGTGTGACACCTTGACACCTGGAGATACCTTTGTAGACAAAACTCGTAAGGGATGATATCTACAGCTTAGACGAAATAATATTCTCTAGATACAAATGATCGATTTGAGACATGCACAACGAATATGAAATTCATATGGCCAATCAAGGCTACCTAAAGAAAGACGAAGATAATGTGGTCAATGTATAATCCACAACGATCACAAGCCTTGTTATATATTTCGAGAGCTCAGCTATGAAACGCAATTGCAGTGGTCAATGGCATTTTGTTCGTCTTAATTTAGATTTCTTGTACTATATCGAATGCCATCAACTCAATAAAGAAAATTATGATCATATTTACGCGATAGGATACGACCAAGAGTAATTAGGTCGAAGTTTACTTTTACGCAGAACTTTCCTTAGTGATGTAAACATATGGAAACTCTGCTCGTTAAGTTTTTACCAATAGCCCACTCCTTTAAATGTCGAATATATCGGTACCAACTATAGTCCTCAAAATTTTATAAGGACAATTTTGTCATTCATATGAAAATTTGAAAGAAGAAATTGTAGGACTAGCAATAGCGGACGTGGTACCTCCCATATGAGTTAAATAAAAAAATTGTATAGCAAGGTTTGCTCAACAAATTTGCGATCCACGTGAACTATTGGGTGAAAAATTGGCGGATTAGTAATAATGTCATGGCACCTTCCATATGAATAAGATAAAATTTTCAAATCTGGAACGAACAACTATGACATCCATGCAAACATATGGGTAATAATTTGGAGGATTTGCAATAGGGAGAAACTATTTAAATCCATATGAACAGTTGGAAAATTGACGGACTTGGGTAAGCACCTTCTAAATAGATAAAAAACACAGGTAGGAGTCCTCAGTATTTGTAGATGTAGTTTTAGTATAAATATGAACATTTGGTTCAAGGATAATTGGATTAGCAATAGTAGGCGAAGCACCTCCCATATACATATGTACAGTGTACATAATTTAAATAAAAGGAATTACGAAAAATCGTAGAGGCTTATTATGTATGTTGTTTTTAGGATAGCGAAGAACACTGGGTTAGCTAATAAGACAATATAAAAAGGTTAAAGGTCACTATTACATAAATCGATTAGATAGAAGTTAAATGCGTTAAGCTAAACATTTTCTTTTTGAAACGAATTATTCTTCAAAATTATTTCAATTACTTAGAAAATCTGTTCTAGTTCAGTTCTAGTTCAGTTCTAGTTCAGTTCTAGTTCAGTTCTAGTTCTGTTCTAGTTCTGTTCTAGTTCTGTTCTAGTTCTGTTCTAGTTCTGTTCTAGTTCTATTCTAGTTCGGTTCTAGTTCTGTTCTAGTTCTGTTCTAGTTCTAGTTCTGTTCTAGTTCTGCTCTAGTTCTGTTCTAGTTCTGTTCTAGTTCTGTTCTAGTTGTGTTCTAGTTCTGTTCTAGTTCTGTTCTAGTTGTGTTCTAGTTGTGTACTAGTTCTGTTCTAGTGCTGTTCTAGTTCTGTTCTAGTTCTGTTCTAGTTCTGTTCTAGTTCTGTTCTAGTTCTGTTCTAGTTCTGTTCTAGTTCTGTTCTAGTTCTGTTCTAGTTCTGTTCTAGTTCTGTTCTAGTTCTGTTCTAGTTCTGTTCTAGTTCTGTTCTAGTTCTGTTCTAGTTCTGTTCTAGATCTGTTCTAGTTCTGTTCTAGTTCTGTTCTAGTTCTGTACTAGTTCTGTTCTAGTTCTGTTCTAGTTCTGTTCTAGTTCTGTTCTAGTTCTGTTTTAGTTCTGTTCTAGTTCTGTTCTAGTTCTAGTTCTAGTTCTGTTCTAGTTCTGTTCTAGTTCTGTTCTAGTTCTGTTCTAGTTCTGTTCTAGTTCTGTTCTAGTTCTGTTCTAGTTCTGTTCTAGTTCTGTTCTAGTTCTGTTCTAGTTCTGTTCTAGTTCTGTTCTAGTTCTGTTCTAGTTCTGTTCTAGTTCTGTTCTAGTTCTGTTCTAGTTCTGTTAGTTCTGTACTAGTTCTGTTCTAGTTCTGTTCTAGTTCTGTTCTAGTTCTGTTTTAGTTCTGTTCTAGTTCTGTTCTAGTTCTGTTCTAGTTCTGTTCTAGTTCTGTTCTAGTTCTGTTCTAGTTCTGTTCTAGTTTGTTCTAGTTCTGTTCTAGTTCTGTTCTAGTTCTGTTCTAGTTCTGTTCTAGTTCTGTTCTAGTTCTGTTCTAGTTCTGTTCTAGTTCTGTTCTAGTTCTGTTCTAGTTCTGTTCTGTTCTAGTTCTGTTCTAGTTCTGTTCTAGTTCTGTTCTAGTTCTGTTCTAGTTCTGTACTAGTTCTGTTCTAGTTCTGTTCTAGTTCTGTTCTAGTTCTGTTCTAGTTCTGTTCTAGTTCTGTTCTAGTTCTGTTCTAGTTCTAGTTCTGTTCTAGTTCTGTTCTAGTTCTGTTCTAGCTCTGTTCTTGTTCTGTTCTAGTTTTGTTCTAGTCCTGTTCTAGTTCTGTTCTAGTTCTGTTCTAGTTCTGTTCTAGTTCTGTTCTAGTTCTGTTCTAGTTCTGTTCTAGTTCTGTTCTAGTTCTGTTCTAGTTCAGTTCTAGTTCAGTTCTAGTTCAGTTCTAGTTCAGTTCTAGTTCAGTTCTAGTTCAGTTCTAGTTCAGTTCTAGTTCAGTTCTAGTTCAGTTCTAGTTCAGTTCTAGTTCAGTTCTAGTTCAGTTCTAGTTCAGTTCTAGTTCAGTTCTAGTTCAGTTCTAGTTCAGTTCTAGTTCAGTTCTAGTTCAGTTCTAGTTCAGTTCTAGTTCAGTTCTAGTTCAGTTCTAGTTCAGTTCTAGTTCAGTTCTAGTTCAGTTCTAGTTCAGTTCTAGTTCAGTTCTAGTTCAGTTCTAGTTCAGTTCTAGTTCAGTTCTAGTTCAGTTCTAGTTCAGTTCTAGTTCAGTTCTAGTTCAGTTCTAGTTCAGTTCTAGTTCAGTTCTAGTTCAGTTCTAGTTCAGTTCTAGTTCAGTTCTAGTTCAGTTCTAGTTCAGTTGTCGTTCTGTTCTAGTTCTGTTCTGTTCTGTTCGTCTGTTCTAGTTCTAGTTCTGTTCTAGTTCTGTTCTAGTTCAGTTCTAGTTCTGTTCTGTTCTAGTTCTGTTCTAGTTCTGTTCTAGTTCTGTTCTAGTTCTGTTCTAGTTCTGTTCTAGTTCTGTTCTAGTTCTGTTCTAGTTCTGTTCTAGTTCTGTTCTAGTTCTGTTCTAGTTCTGTTCTAGTTCTGTTCTAGTTCTGTTCTAGTTCTGTTCTAGTTCTGTTCTAGTTCTGTTCTAGTTCAGTTCTAGTTCAGTTCTAGTTCAGTTCTAGTTCAGTTCTAGTTCAGTTCTAGTTCAGTTCTAGTTCAGTTCTAGTTCAGTTCTAGTTCAGTTCTAGTTCAGTTCTAGTTCAGTTCTAGTTCAGTTCTAGTTCAGTTCTAGTTCAGTTCTAGTTCAGTTCTAGTTCAGTTCTAGTTCAGTTCTAGTTCAGTTCTAGTTCAGTTCTAGTTCAGTTCTAGTTCAGTTCTAGTTCAGTTCTAGTTCAGTTCTAGTTCAGTTCTAGTTCAGTTCTAGTTCAGTTCTAGTTCAGTTCTAGTTCAGTTCTAGTTCAGTTCTAGTTCAGTTCTAGTTCAGTTCTAGTTCAGTTCTAGTTCAGTTCTAGTTCAGTTCTAGTTCAGTTCTAGTTCAGTTCTAGTTCAGTTCTAGTTCAGTTCTAGTTCAGTTCTAGTTCAGTTCTAGTTCAGTTCTAGTTCAGTTCTAGTTCAGTTCTAGTTCAGTTCTAGTTCAGTTCTAGTTCAGTTCTAGTTCAGTTCAGTTCTAGTTCAGTTCTAGTTCAGTTCTAGTTCAGTTCTAGTTCAGTTCTAGTTCAGTTCTAGTTCAGTTCTAGTTCAGTTCTAGTTCAGTTCTAGTTCAGTTCTAGTTCAGTTCTAGTTCAGTTCTAGTTCAGTTCTAGTTCTAGTTCTAGTTCTGTTCTGTTCCGTTCTGTTCTAGTTCTGTTCTAGTTCTGTTCTAGTTCTGTTCTAGTTCTGTTCTAGTTCTGTTCTAGTTCTGTTCTAGTTCTGTTCTAGTTCTGTTCTAGTTCTGTTCTAGTTCTGTTCTAGTTCTGTTCTAGTTCTGTTCTAGTTCTGTTCTAGTTCTGTTCTAGTTCTGTTCTAGTTCTGTTCTAGTTCTGTTCTAGTTTTGTTCATTAACATATAAACATTTAACAAATAGCAGCTTTTATGGAAAGTTTATTTCGCTATAATACTTTTAAAACTTTAAAGATGTAGAAAATCTTATAAGATGTAGAAAATCTTATAAGAGTACATTTGTAAGAATTCAAAATTCAATACTAATTACACAAAATTTCAAATGTTCTAAAATAAGTTTATCTTAGTTTAAGGATAGGAATGGTATTGAGCAAATGAGGAGTAAATAGAAAGTAGTGAAAGCTCATTAGATAGATTAGAAACCATGTTAGTTACATTATTAAAGCTAAAGAATATTGTTGATAGAAATATTAAGTATTTAACATGATCTAGAAAATGGTTTAATAAATACTTATAACTTTTTCATTTATAAATAAACTAAAGGATGCATTAAATATGTATTTCAGTTTAAAGTGGTTTAGATTTTTAGAAATTTGCCAGATTAACTATAATATTTTATTTATAAATACAAATTAATTATACAATCTATACATTAATAGCTTTATATGTATATATTTTTACATAATATGTATTTTGTTGGATATTTAAGAAATTAAAATCGTTAATAGAATAATAAAAATAATATTGTTAGTTATATAGTTAAAGAAAAACTAAAATATGTTAAATACATAATAATAGCCATTGGTTACAATTTAAAAGTTATAAACTTTACAAGCATAACAAAAAAAATAATAATTATACAACTAGAAAAACAAACAAAAATTAAACTAATAATACACCAACAACATTTTATGCAACATCATGCTAAAAACAACAAAAAAAAAGATAATTTTTATTTTATTTTTGTCTTCTTCTAAAGGAAAGTTAAGTACTAACTACAATTAAATGTAAGCAAATGATCAACAAATGTACTTACAAGTCGTTCAGGTTGACCCATATTTGGGGGACGATCACTAGCTTCTCTAACTTCACCGTCACGCTGTGATGATGGATTTAACAAAAAAGTAATAAGGTAATATAAAATTTTGTTTAATGTTTAAACTTAAATTTCTTTTAAACAATTTTAAAAAATTATAAATGATCAAAGAAAAAAGGATAAATAAAAATTTGTGTTAAAGGAAAGAAAAAGTGAATAAGTGAAAATTATAAAAAAAAAAACAAGAAAAACAAAATTTTATATAATTTAAAATGAATTGAGATTTATACTACTTCGAGTGGTAAATAACCGAGGCTATAGGCGTGGCAGAGTTTAAAGTTAAAAAGTACTTTGTTTTAACAGAATTTAATTTGTAAATTTCAGTCGGAATGTGAATGTGTTTTCTTTAAGTTTTTAATAAATTTTGCGGCAATTCGGCGTCAGTTTTATTTAATAAAGAAATAATTTAACTTTTAGAAATAAAACTGTTTATTACAATTGTTTGCCTTTTGGTGAAATGTTATTGATAATTTTCAACAGCTGGAGGAAATGTGAAGGAAATTTAAGCAAAATATTAGGGTGGAGTAGGTTTTAACGCATTTTAAGGTGTTTCTTTTAGTTAAAACTATTTAAAGGTGTGCTAAAATTAAATTGTACTTCAATTCAGTCATTTGTTTAAAATTTCGAAAAAAAAGTACTCTGTTGCTTGAACAAATATTTAATTTATCAATTAATTAGCAGCACAAACAAATTTTAAGTAAACTTTGAAAATTTTTACTAGTTTTTGTAATTTATTAAAGCTGGAGGTTAATTACTTAAATCGAAAACAAAAAATTTGGAATTTGTAACTTTATCATATTTCAAAAGAAGTTTCTTTTTAATCCAAATAAAGGGCTAGCCCCCGGGGTATTTAGTTACTAATCTAAAGATGTTAGTTACTTTTATATGAATTTTCTCTATCATTGCAGGAAATAATTTTTAGCTAAACACAAATTTTGATTATATTAATTTACAACAAATAACTAATTTTATTTGAAAAACTAATTAATTAGCAATAATCTTTGTGAGCCCTTCACCTTGTTTTTTCTTTCTTTTTATAAGAATTTTTAAACAAACATTTTTATTTATACAAAAGTAATAATTGTAAAATATGATTAGTAAATAAAACAAGTTTTTAGGTTTTTTTTGATGATTTTCGTGAAGATTATTATATGGTGAAATATATGTCATGAAATTAAATGTGTAATTGATTATAAACAATAAGAATAGCGTGCATGTATTAGATAATTTAATAAATTTAAAAAAAAGAATAATTTATAAATTATTATAATAGCGAAAGATGACAAAAAATTGAGAAATGTTAAAAATTAATCTTAAATAGTCTAGTCTAGTATATAAACGTCTGTATTCTGCATTCTAGTCTATAGTCTAGTCTATAGTCTAGTCTATAGTCTAGTCTATAGTCTAGTCTATAGTCTAGTCTATAGTCTATAGACAATCTATAGTCTAGTCTATAGTCTAGTCTGTAGTCTAGTCTATAGTCTAGTCTATAGTCTAGTCTATAGTCTAGTCTATAGTCTAGTCTATAGTCTAGTCTATAGTCTAGTCTATAGTCTAGTCTATAGTCTAGTCTATAGTCTAGTCTAGTCTATAGTCTAGTCTATAGTCTAGTCTAGTCTAGTCTATAGTCTAGTCTATAGTCTAGTCTATAGTCTAGTCTAGTCTATAGTCTAGTCTAGTCTATAGTCTAGTCTATAGTCTAGTCTATAGTCTAGTCTATAGTCTAGTCTATAGTCTAGTCTATAGTCTAGTCTATAGTCTAGTCCAGCGGTTCCCACCGATTTTTACTTCGCGGACCCCTTGAAGAACTTATTTAATTTCGCGGACCCCCATACATATTTTGATATTCTATTGTTCTAAATAATTGTCCATCCGAAAATTGACTTAATAAATGTAGAGATGTCATATCTTTAAAATATTCCCGTACATTGAGAATATATAATGTTTCAGATAGGTTTTCAATTGCATGTTTTGAAGATAGAATGACTTCTTTGTTGATATGTTAACATGATGTTTCATTTTATGATCGTGAGATCTTTCATGTTCATTTTTCTTCAAGGTAGCGAAAAGGTTTCTTTATCAAATATTGTCACATGTGCTTAAAGAGTCACGTTTCAAAAATTTGTTGCGATTGCAAAGGGTGAACTGAGTAAGTGAGCTAAGTTTTCTGGGAAAATAATATAAGAAAGTTGGACTTCTTCTATGTTGTTGCGGAATGCGTTATCCGCATAATATATGATTTGAACTCATTGTTAAAGTACTTTGAATTTGGAGCTTAAATTTGAATTTTAAAATACCAACGAATTATTTTACTTCATGGTTTTTGACTACATATTTACGCGAAACGCTATGGATTTTCTGATGTTAATTTAATAATATGTATTGGTCGACAAAATCAAGTTCAAATCTGTGTATCATGTCGGATTGGAATATTTATAAAGAGATGCATAAAGAGTCACCTCTGTTTTGAAAATATATAATTTTAGTCCTTTCAAACAATAATAAGCTTGTCTTTGAATTGAACTTCATACTCCGGAATACCAGTATCCCTAATTTAATTGTAAGGCAGAGTATTATTTGTCTGAAATAAAAACCATTATTTCAGTACATATACAGGAAATAAAAATTACAAATCACGCAATACTTTACTTTATAAAAGTTATACAATAAATTTGTAGGGCCTAGCTTCTTCCTGATAAACAACCGAAAAAATAAAATTCAAAAAGTCACCAAAAAATTTGGGATTATTGCACAAAAATTGGAGATATTTGTACATACATATAAAAGAATATTGTTTATTCATGTTTTTGTTCGTTCGTCTTCGCGGACCCCCTAGGATTTTACTACGGACCACTAGGGGTCCGCGGACCCCCATTTGGGAACCGTTGGTCTAGTCTATAGTCTAGTCTATAGTCTAGTCTATAGTCTAGTCTATAGTCTAGTCTATAGTCTAGTCTATAGTCTAGTCTATAGTCTAGTCTATAGTCTAGTCTATAGTCTAGTCTATAGTCTAGTCTATAGTCTAGTCTAAAGTCTAGTCTATAGTCTAGTCTATAGTCTAGTCTATAGTCTAGTCTATAGTCTAGTCTATAGTCTAGTCTATAGTCTAGTCTATAGTCTAGTCTATAGTCTAGTCTATAGTCTAGTCTATAGTCTAGTCTATAGTCTAGTCTATAGTCTAGTCTATAGTCTAGTCTATAGTCTAGTCTATAGTCTAGTCTATAGTCTAGTCTATAGTCTAGTCTATAGTCTAGTCTATAGTCTAGTCTATAGTCCAGTCTATGTTCTTGTCTATAGTCCAGTCTATAGTCTAGTCTATAGTCCAGTCTATAGTCCAGTCAATAGTCTAGTCTATGGTCTAGTCTATAGTCTAGTCTATTGTCTAGTCTATAGTCTAGTCTATAGTCTAGTCTATAGTCTAGTCTATAGTCTAGTCTATAGTCCAGTTTATAGTCTAGTCTATTGTCTAGTCTATAGTCTAGTCTATAGTCAAGTCTATAGTCTAGTCTATAGTCTAGTATATAGTCTAGTCTATTGTCTAGTCTATAGTCTTGTCAATAGTTCATAATCTAGACTATTTATAAGTAATATACAGTCTAGTCTATATTCTAGTCTAGTCAATAATCTAGTCCATTGTCTAGCGAATAGTCAAGTCTATAGTCTAGTCTATAGTCCAGACTATTGTCTAGTCTATAGTCTGGTCTATAGTGGTGCCGGTAGTAAAGTGCATATTCTGGTCTATACTGTTATCTACAGTCTAGTGGAGATTCTAGTGTATAGTCTAGTGCAGAATCTATAGTTTTGTCAATAGTCATGTCAATAGTCTTGTCAATAGACTTGTCAATATTCACTCGAGTAGTCAAAACTATGATCTTTAGTGTAGCCTACAGTCAGACCATAAAATGAACTAACTATAGTCCCAACTACTTATTGTCTAGTCTCTTACTAAATTTCTTGTATTCATCGGTTACGTTAAATACGAAATAAAATCAAAAATTTTATGCATATAAAAATGATTTCAATTACCTTATGTTAATCTTTGATTATGGAAAAAAACTTATAGTTTTATTATTGTTAGCAATTGGCTGTGTTTGTGATCTTGAACTTTTGTTTACAAAAAAAAACTAACAATTTGTTATTACTACTTACTTACCTGTCATTTTGTAGTAAACCAAACAATACTATTTTTATAAAAAAAAGTAACATGCAAAACTTACAACAGAAAAATACCAACATATAAACTCCACAAAAATCATCAACAATATATAAGCATTTGTTGCTATTTAAAATTTTTAGTTACACAAAGCCTTCACCACACAAAAATGGTAGTGTTGCGAATGGGAAATAGTATAAAGGAATTAGGATAATTGAAAAAAAAAAAACTAAGCCAAAAAATTAATGTTATAAAAAGGGCAATAAAAAGACTTTAATAACAATAAAACCCATTTTGCAAGAAATGACGAAATGTGTTAAATTTTTACAAAATTTTACAAGAATTAAAACAAAATTTAAATAATAAAGATAATTTTTCCACAAGGACCTGTCCACATGAATAACAAATTGGGAAACTAGATATGCAAAACAAATTCTTTTATACATTCCTCAAAATGGGTTTAGAAATTAAAAGAAACAAATATTAACAATCAATAAGAAAAGAACAGAAGCTAAGGACTAAATTTTAACTAAAAATTTTTGTTAAAGAAAATTTTGATTTTCTTGTTTTCTTTTCTTTCATTTTTGTTTACTTGAACCTTGAAAAAATATCTATTCCTTTTTGTTTCAATTTAACTTATAATTCTAAGAACTTACATTTAAATGTGAATACTGATCATGTGATTCATTTGCTGGTGGCTTAAATTTGCCACAACAGAAGTTGCAGCAACAACAACAGCAGCAACAGCAACAACAGCCGGTAATTATTGTACAACAAATAACCAAAGCCTGTAAAAATTATAAAAAAAATTATAATTACTTTCCTGCTTCCAAACCAAAGTAGTTTAGCAATGTATAAATGTACCTTAACTGCTGGTGATGTTACCACAAAGTAAGCATTAACATTTTCTTCGCCAAACTGTTCAGCAATGTAAAGACCTAGTGAACCGTAATTATCGTAAATATTACGTTTTGTTTGATCACTTAGTATAGAATGTGCACGATTGACTTCCTTAAACTGTAAATGAAACAAATTATTTGAATTTACAATTATATAAACTAAAATTTATATTTGTAAAATGTGTGTACCTTATCGGCAGCATCAGCATTGTCTGGATTTTTATCTGGATGATATTTTAAAGCAAGTTTCCTATAAGTCTTTTTTATATCTTCAGCTGTTGCTGTTTTAGGAAGTCCTAATATTTCATATAGTGAATCTCCAGCTGTCCTGTAGGGTGAAAAAAATTAATAAAATTTAGTTAATTTTATTAAAAAAAAGTCATTAGATATAAAAACAAAAAGATTATTTATTTATAATGTCTTAAAATCTGATAACATTAAGTTGAATTTGATGAATTTGTCCCTAGTCTTCACTTTTCCAAAAATGCGATAGTACACAATTATAGTTTTATCAGTAAATCGGTTATTGGAAGATAAAGAGGAACTAGAGACAATTGAGTATACAATTTCCACTGCCCTAGAGTACAGAATCTTACGAAACCGTCATCTCAGTAGCTGCTCGCTTTATTCTTGCTGGTCGCATATGAAATACCAGCCCAGGAGATCCAAGACTCGCCCAGCTGAACCTTGCAATCAGATGGTTGGTAAATGGGGATAAGCGGAATAAATGGCTGGATCATTTGAAGAACTGCAACTTGAATTCGGGTATTAGTAAGTTGGGGTGTACAGTTCGAGCTCTCTCCAATCCGACGATGAAGTATGACAGAGTCGCGATTAAGTTTGTAGACATCCCCATTTCCGACCCTGAAGGGTGCTTGAGCGCATTTTGCCCACAATTCTTTGAACACCCTGAGAGAGAGAGGCAAGGCGAAACAAATCGTTGT
Organism: Lucilia sericata; assembly: GCF_015586225.1. Taxonomy (NCBI): domain Eukaryota; kingdom Metazoa; phylum Arthropoda; class Insecta; order Diptera; family Calliphoridae; genus Lucilia; species Lucilia sericata. The sequence continues at coordinate 93,800 of NW_023994421.1, read as the reverse complement.
TCGCAAACTTCACAACCTTCCAGTCCCGGACATACCACAGCCCTTCACCCCAGCTCAAGTTGCAGACGTCATCAACAATGCCAAGCCATCTAAGGCGATTAGCACCGATGGAATATCCATGCTGATGTTGGGGCAAGAGGGGAGTTGAGTACCTGACTATGGTTTTCAACATGGAAAAAGGATAGAGTTATTCCCATTTTAAAACCTGAGAAAGATGCGACGGAAGGACTATCATACAGGCCGATATCCCTCCTATCACCGGACGCGAAGACTTTTGAGGCGTTTCTCCTTTTTTCCCCCAGCTGTCCAGCCATCTAACAGCAGCTCGTCAACAGCATGGTTTCCGCAAAATGTACAGCACCACCACTGCATTAACCACCATTGCCACACAGATTTCACAAAGCTTAAATCAGCAGAGGCTGTTTGAAAGGATGGTCCTACTGGCTCTTGACCTGTCGAAAGCCTTCGACACTGTCAGTCATGCCACACTCTTCGAGGATATCCTGCAATTCACAACAACACGAATAGATGGATCGTAAATTATCTGAGTGGCCGCCGAAGAGTTTAGAGACAGACGCTCCAAAACCCGTAGAGTTAAACAAGGCGTACCTCAAAGTGGAGTGCTATCGCCAATTTCGTTTAACTTCTACCTCTCTAAACTCACCGCAAATCCACAAGAAGTGTACGTGATGTCATATGCGGACGACAGTACAATTATGACAACATTGATGATTTATGTGTTCTGTCAGTGGTTAATTATGCTGCTCCAGTGTGGCTCAGTGATACCCAATGGAGAAACATTCTAAACTGCCAAATTGCCGCCCTAAGAACTGTAACGGGAGGAAACGAAGGTCCTCCCAGTCAAGTAACACAATGTCATGCTGACTAAACGTATAGACTGTGCCGTCCCAACGAATGTGCTGCATGTGGTCAAGGTCCTTATGACACTCTCACTGCTCAACTGCTCAGCTCACTCTACTTCAATTTGTCCAATGGACTTATGGACACATCCAGTTGAAGTAGCAAAATTTTTAGGCCTGGACATTGATTTAGAACCCCCCAACTAGATTATTTTGTAGTTTTAGCTGTTACAACAACAACAACAGAATCTTAGTAAAATGAAATGGTTGGGAAATAACCAGTATATAGTCTAGTCCATGGTCTAGTCTATAGTCAGTCTATAGTCTAGTCTATAGTCTAGTCTATAGTCTAGTCTATAGTCTAGTCTATAGTCTAGTCTATAGTCTAGTCTATAGTCTAGTCTATAGTCTAGTCTATAGTCTAGTCTATAGTCTAGTCTATAGTCTAGTCTATAGTCTAGTCTATAGTCTAGTCTATAGTCTAGTCTATAGTCTAGTCTATAGTCTAGTCTATAGTCTAGTCTATAGTCTAGTCTATAGTCTAGTCTATAGTCTAGTCTATAGTCTAGTCTATAGTCTAGTCTATAGTCTAGTCTATAGTCTAGTCTATAGTCTAGTCTATAGTCTAGTCTATAGTCTAGTCTATAGTCTAGTCTATAGTCTAGTCTATAGTCTAGTCTATAGTCTAGTCTATAGTCTAGTCTATAGTCTAGTCTATAGTCTAGTCTATAGTCTAGTCTATAGTCTAGTCTATAGTCTAGTCTATAGTCTAGTCTATAGTCTAGTCTATAGTCTAGTCTATAGTCTAGTCTATAGTCTAGTCTATAGTCTAGTCTATAGTCTAGTCTATAGTCTAGTCTATAGTCTAGTCTATAGTCTAGTCTATAGTCTAGTCTATAGTCTAGTCTATAGTCCAGTCTATAGTCTAGTCTATAGTCTAGTCTATAGTCTAGTCTATAGTCCAGTCTAGTCTATAGTCCAGTCTAGTCTATAGTCTAGTCTATAGTCTAGTCTATAGTCTAGTCTATAGTCTAGTCTATAGTCTAGTCTATAGTCTAGTCTATAGTCTAGTCTATAGTCTAGTCTATAGTCTAGTCTATAGTCTAGTCTATAGTCTAGTCTATAGTCTAGTCTATAGTCTAGTCTATAGTCTAGTCTATAGTCTAGTCTATAGTCTAGTCTATAGTCTAGTCTATAGTCTAGTCTATAGTCTAGTCTATAGTCTAGTCTATAGTCTAGTCTATAGTCTAGTCTATAGTCTAGTCTATAGTCTAGTCTATAGTCTAGTCTATAGTCTAGTCTATAGTCTAGTCTATAGTCTAGTCTATAGTCTAGTCTATAGTCTAGTCTATAGTCTAGTCTATAGTCTAGTCTATAGTCTAGTCTATAGTCTAGTCTATAGTCTAGTCTATAGTCTAGTCTATAGTCTAGTCTATAGTCTAGTCTATAGTCTAGTCTATAGTCTAGTCTATAGTCTAGTCTATAGTCCAGTCTATAGTCTAGTCTATAGTCTAGTCTCTAGTCTGTCATAGTCTAGTCTATAGTCTAGTCTATAGTCTAGTCTATAGTCTAGTCTATAGTCTAAGTCTATAGTCTAGTCTATAGTCTTAGTCTATAGTATTAGTCTATAGTCTAGTCTATGTAGTCCAGTTCTATAGTCGAGTCTATAGTCTAGTCTCTAGTCTAGTCTAATAGTTCCAGTCTAATAGTCTAGTCAATAGTCCTAGTCAATAGTCTACTATCGTCTAGTCTATAGGTCTAGTCTATAGTCTAGTCTATAGTCCTAGTCTATAGTCTAGTCTATAGTCCTAGTCTATAGTCTAGTCTATAGTCTAGTCTATAGTCTAGTCTCTAGTTCTAGTCTATAGTCTAGTCTATAGTCTAGTCTATAGTCTAGTCTATAGTCCTAGTCTCTAGGTTCTAGTTCTTAGTCTAGTCTATAGTCTCGTCTATTAGTCTAGTCTATAGTATAGTCTATAGTCTAGTCTATAGTCTAGTCTATAGTCTAGTCTATAGTCTAGTCTATAGTCTAGTCTATAGTCTAGTCCTATAGTCTAGTCTATAGTCTAGTCTATAGTCTAGTCTATAGTCTAGTCTATAGGTCTAGTCTATAGTCTAGTCTATAGTCTAGTCTATAGTCTAGTCTATAGTCTAGTCTATAGTCTAGTCTATAGTCTAGTCTATAGTCTATAGTCTAGTCTATAGTCTAGTCTATAGTCTAGTCTATAGTCTAGTCTATAGTCTAGTCTATAGTCTATAGTCTAGTCTATAGTCTAGTCTATAGTCTAGTCTATAGTCTATAGTCTAGTCTATAGTCTAGTCTATAGTCTAGTCTATAGTCTAGTCTATAGTCTAGTCTATAGTCTAGTCTATAGTCTAGTCTATAGTCTAGTCTATAGTCTAGTCTATAGTCTAGTCTATAGTCTAGTCAATAGTCTAGTCTATAGTCTAGTCAATAGTCTAGTCAATAGTCTAGTCTATAGTCTAGTCTATAGTTTAGTCTATAGTCTAGTCTATAGCCTAGTCTATAGTCTAGTCTATAGTCTAGTCTATAGTCTAGTCTATAGTCTAGTCTATAGTCTAGTCTATAGTCTAGTCTATAGTCTCTATAGTCTATAGTCTAGTCTATAGTCTAGTCTATAGTCTAGTCTATAGTCTAGTCTATAGTCTAGTCTATAGTCTAGTCTATAGTCTAGTCTATAGTCTAGTCAATAGTCTAGTCTATAGTCTAGTCAATAGTCTAGTCAATAGTCTAGTCTATAGTCTAGTCTAGTCTAGTCTAGTCTATAGTCTAGTCTATAGTCTAGTCTATAGTCTAGTCTATAGTCTAGTCTATAGTCTAGTCTATAGTCTAGTCTATAGTCTAGTCTATAGTCTAGTCTATAGTCTAGGCTATAGTCTAGTATATAGTCTAGTCTATAGTCTAGGCTATAGTCTAGTATATAGTCTAGTCTATAGTCTAGGCTATAGTCTAGTATATAGTCTAGTCTATAGTCTAGTCTATAGTCTAGTCTATAGTCTAGTCTATAGTCTAGTCTATAGTCTAGTCTATAGTCTAGTCTAAAGTCTAGTCTATAGTCTAGTCTAAAGTCTAGTCTATAGTCTAGTCTATAGTCTAGTCTATAGTCTAGTCTATAGTCTAGTCTATAGTCTAGTCTATAGTCTAGTCTATAGTCTAGTCTATAGTCTAGTCTATAGTCTAGTCTATAGTCTAGTCTATAGTCAGTCTTATAGTCTAGTCTAAGTCTAGTCTATAGTCTAGTCTATAGTCTAGTCTATAGTCTAGTCTATAGTCCTAGTCTATAGTCTAGTCTATAGTCTAGTCTATAGTCTAGTCTATAGTCTAGTCTATAGTCTAGTCTATAGTCTAGTCTATAGTCTAGTCTATAGTCTAGTCTATAGTCTAGTCCTATAGTCTAGTCTATAGTCTAGTCTATAGTCTAGTCTATAGTCTAGTCTATAGTCTAGTCCTATAGTCTAGTCTATAGTCTATCATAGTCTAGTCTATAGTCTAGTCTATAGTCTAGTCTATAGTCTAGTCATAGTCTAGTCTATCGTCTAGTCTATAGTCCTAGTCTATAGTCTAGTCTATAGGTCTAGTCTATAGTCTAGTCTATAGTCTAGTCTATAGTCTAGTCGATAGTCTAGTCTATAGTCTAGTCTAGTCTAGTCTATAGTCTAGTCTATAGTCTAGTCTATAGTCTAGTCTATAGTCTAGTCTATAGTCTAGTCTATAGTCTAGTCTATAGTCTATAGTCTAGTCTACAGTCTAGTCTATAGTCTAGTCTATAGTCTAGTCTATAGTCTAGTCTATAGTCTAGTCTATAGTCTAGTCTATAGTCTAGTCTATAGTCTAGTCTATAGTCTAGTCTATAGTCTAGTCTATAGTCTAGTCTATAGTCTAGTCTATAGTCTAGTCTATAGTCTAGTCTATAGTCTAGTCTATAGTCTAGTCTATAGTCTAGTCTATAGTCTAGTCTATAATCTAGTCTATAGTCTAGTCTATAGTCTAGTCTATAGTCTAGTCTATAGTCTAGTCTATAGTCTAGTCTATAGTCTAGTCTATAGTCTAGTCTATAGTCTAGTCTATAGTCTAGTCTATAGTCTATTCTATAGTCTAGTCTATAGTCTAGTCTATTGTCTAGTCTACAGTCTAGTCTTTAGTTTAATCTACAGTATATTATATAGTCTAGTCTATAGTCTAGTCTATAGTCTAGTCTATAGTCTAGTCTATAGTCTAGTCTATAGTCTAGTCTATAGTCTAGTCTATAGTCTAGTCTATAGTCTAGTTTATAATCTAGTCTATAGTCTAGTCTATAGTCTAGTCTATAGTCTAGTCTATAGTCTAGTCTATAGTCTAGTCTATAGTCTAGTCTATAGTCTAGTCTATAGTCTAGTCTATAGTCTAGTCTATAGTCTAGTCTATAGTCTAGTCTATAGTCTAGTCTATAGTCAAGTCTATAGTCTAGTCTATAGTAGTCTATAGTCTAGTCTATAGTCTAGTCTATAGTCTAGTCTATAGTCTAGTCTATAGTCTAGTCTATAGTCTAGTCTAGTCTAGTCTATAGTCTAGTCTATAGTCTAGTCTATAGTCTAGTCTATAGTCTAGTCTATAGTCTAGTCTATAGTCTAGTCTATAGTCTAGTCTATAGTCTAGTCTATAGTCTAGTCTATAGTCTAGTCTATAGTCTAGTCTATAGTCTAGTCTATAGTCTAGTCTATAGTCTAGTCTATAGTCTAGTCTATAGTCTAGTCTATAGTCTAGTCTATAGTCTAGTCTATAGTCTAGTCTATAGTCTAGTCTATAGTCTAGTCTATAGTCTAGTCTATAGTCTAGTCTATAGTCTAGTCTATAGTCTAGTCTATAGTCTAGTCTATAGTCTAGTCTATAGTCTAGTCTATAGTCTAGTCTATAGTCTAGTCTATAGTCTAGTCTATAGTCTAGTCTATAGTCTAGTCTATAGTCTAGTCTATAGTCTAGTCTATAGTCTAGTCTATAGTCTAGTCTATAGTCTAGTCTATAGTCTAGTCTATAGTCTAGTCTATAGTCTAGTCTATAGTCTAGTCTATAGTCTAGTCTACAGTCTAGTCTATAGTCTAGTCTATAGTCTAGTCTATAGTCTAGTCTATAGTCTAGTCTATAGTCTAGTCTATAGTCTAGTCTATAGTCTAGTCTATAGTCTAGTCTATAGTCTAGTCTATAGTCTAGTCTATAGTCTAGTCTATAGTCTAGTCTATAGTCTAGTCTATAGTCTAGTCTATAGTCTAGTCTATAGTCTAGTCTATAGTCTAGTCTATAGTCTAGTCTATAGTCTAGTCTATAGTCTAGTCTATAGTCTAGTCTATAGTCTAGTCTATAGTCTAGTCTATAGTCTAGTCTATAGTCTAGTCTATAGTCTAGTCTATAGTCTAGTCTATAGTCTAGTCTATAGTCTAGTCTATAGTCTATTCTATAGTCTAGTCTATAGTCTAGTCTATTGTCTAGTCTACAGTCTAGTCTTTAGTTTAATCTACAGTATATTATATAGTCTAGTCTATAGTCTAGTCTATAGTCTAGTCTATAGTCTAGTCTATAGTCTAGTCTATAGTCTAGTCTATAGTCTAGTCTATAGTCTAGTCTATAGTCTAGTCTATAGTCTAGTCTATAGTCTAGTCTATAGTCTAGTCTATAGTCTAGTCTATAGTCTAGTTATAGTCAGTCTATATCTAGTCTATAGTCTAGTCTATAGTCTAGTCTATAGTCTAGTCTATAGTCTAGTCTATAGTCTAGTCTATAGTCTAGTCTATAGTCTAGTCTATAGTCTAGTCTATAGTCTAGTCTATAGTCTAGTTCCTAGTCTAGTCTAGTCTATAGTCTAGTCTATAGTCTAGTCGATAGTCTAGTCTAGTCTAAAGTCTAGTCTATAGGCTAGTCTATAGTCTAGTTATAGTCTAGTCTATACTCTAGTCTATAGTCTAGTCTATAGTCTAGTCTTACGTCTAGTCTATAGTCTAGTCTATAGTCTAGTCTATAGTCTAGTCTATAGTCTAGTCTATAGTCTAGTCTATAGTCTAGTCTATAGTCTAGTCTATAGTCTAGTCTATAGTCTAGTCTATAGTCTAGTCTATAGTCTAGTCTATAGTCTAGTCTATAGTCTAGTCTATAGTCTAAGTCTAGTCTATAGTCTATTCTATAGTCTAGTCTATTGTCTAGTCTACAGTCTAGTCTTTAGTTTAATCTACAGTATATTATATAGTCTAGTCTATAGTCTAGTCTATAGTCTAGTCTATAGTCTAGTCTATAGTGTAATCTAAATTCTAGTCTTGTCTAAGTCAAGTTTGTAATCTAGTCTAGAGTCAGGCTTTGGCAAAAACCTAAATCTGACAGTTTCTACCTGTTTTTGTGACAGGTCTTCTCCTCTCTTTCTTTATTTTCTTTTTGCTTTTTTGTACTACTGTATTTGCCTACTCCCATGCCTTAATACATAAACATAAATTAATCTCTCTTAATCTAGTCATGATAAGAGATTACATTGTTTTATGTATAATGTTCTACTAAAGAACTAAATAGTTTATAAATATTTATAAATGAGATAACTTTTATTAAGCAGGGTAACTAAAAATATGCCCTAAAATAGTTCTTTGTTATGCACATACATAAATATTTAAATTGTATATAAAAATTGTATAACAAAATCTGATATGTTGAACATTTTCCAAGTAGAACATCTTCGTAAACTGACCTTACCTAAGAAAATAATGACTTAATACAACATTAGAGTCTAATATGTTTAGTGCAATACAATTACTACATACATATGTATATGTTAGAACATTATTTTAAATGGCTTTGTCCTTTAAATTGCTAACTTTATAATTTACCTACCACTACCAAAAGTATTTCATTCATATGTAAGTACACTAACAAACATATGTATGTAGTATAATTATTACTATGTCCTTTACAACATTTCACTTTTAGTTATGCGGTTCTTTTTTTCTTCTAATAAACATGAATGTATAATAGTTTGTTGCCATCTCAATGCCACAACGACCTCATATTTGTTTTACCACCCTATGTGGCACGCCAAAACGTTAAGCTACATAAGAGTAAAAAAGAAAATGCAAAAGCAAGAAGTAAAAAAAAACCGTTGTTATCGCGATTTGACTTCAATGTCAATATAAATTGTTTCTCAGACATTTTAATAAGTTGCCATTTTGCTCACAAATACCTGTTTTTTTTTAAGAAAATCCCTATTTATAGTGTGAGTTTTCCCTTTAGTTTAAACAGTTTTTTTAAGTTTATGCACAATTTTTTTATTTTAGTAATTGGACATATGGTATGTTAGGCGAATTAAAATAATTATTGGTTGTGGGGGGAATCCCTTGACTTTTGCATTTAATCAGTAATTAAAGCAGTAATGAAATGTTTTTCCAGTCACGTTATAAAATGTATTTACAAATGTAAATATGTATGTTTATATAAATATTTCAAACCCTCTATTGCGCTCTATTTAAATTGTTATTGTATAATTTAGAAGCTTGAACTCTTTAGTTTTTTTATTTATTGTTATTATTGGAATCCTTGGAATATTTTACAATAATTTAAAACATGTCATGATAGTTCGGCAATTAGCCAAGAAAAAAATTTAGACTATTTAAAGTTAACTGTAAAATAAACTTTGGAATGTGGATATTTTAAACTAACTTTACTATTTAAATACTAGTTTTTATACCCTACAGTTATTTATATTTATCAGTATAGTTTTTTTGGAATAATCTAATCTAGTTTTTTTTTACAAAACATTTACTTAATAATGTGCATTGATAAATATATGAATATTATAAAATCAAACAATTATCTACAATACTATGTAGTATTTAGATTCGTCAACTAAAAAAAAAGTTCTTATAAATATAATAAATGTGTCATATTTAAAAATATTTTATAAAGAAAAACTGTTTATACATTTACTTAATGAATAATATTAAAAATATCTTTAAAATTTTGTATATTTAGAAAGAACGCTGTAATAGTAATTAAATTCGTTTAGCAGCATCTTCCTTCATATAGTATTATAATTAAAATATTTAATGTTATTATAACTTTGCGTTTAATCTTATCAAGACAAAGTAAATATCTATGAGGTTTTCAATAACTTAATCATAATAAAGCTTTGCTTAATAAAAAGTAAACAAATGCTAAAAAAGGTGACAAAAATCGTCAATATATTTGCTAGTTATTCATTCCATCTTTTCAGTGCTAATTTTTGAAATAATTAAAAATGTAAATAAAAATATTTAAATTAAAAAGGTCGAATTAGATTGGAGAGTTTTCATTTTACATATGAAATTGGATCAATATTCAAAGTACCCGAAAAAATTGAGATTTTGAAGTAATGTTATAATGAAATCTAAAATAAGCAAACATTTTATATAGGTTTTAACATTAACAATCACAAATAACTTTAATGCTAGAACCTAACAGTTAAGATACAGCGGATAAGTGAAATATAATAATCTAGTAACAACTGCAAAACCATAGTTGAGCTGCATTGCTGCTCATTCTCCGTATTACATTTTGGAGCAAGATATCCAAAAGTTTGCAAAATCAATAATATATTGCTTTGGATTAGAATCTAAACTAAAGTTTAGCACATCAGCGTAGTCTTTTTACCAAGACTGCGATCATTATTTTTCTTTTCCAGGAGAGCATAGGATTCTGCAATTTTAGTTATTAATTTAAGAACAATGGTAATGAAAGAGCTAGGCAAATAGGGGCGCTCTTTGGCATTCCCCAAGAATAAGCAAAAGATAAATTTGACTCTTAGATGAGATGTGAATTAGCTCGCCATTGGGAAGCAATACCAGGACTCAGACAGACAAAACATTTTATAACACTTTCAAAGGGAAAATTCCAAAAGCTACGAGCGCTCAATAAAAGTGATGTCAGAATGCTAACGGGATTACTTACTGGACATTGTGGTCTTAGATACCATCAATTCACTCTAGGTAATTCTATAACAAATCTATGCAGATTCTGTGGCCTACAAGAGGAAACCTCAGAGCATATTTTATGCAACTGCCCATTATTAGGGTCCCACAGAGCTAAAAACTTGAGCGCTGCCCTACTAACCCAAAACGACATCTTCAATCTCTTACCAACTAAACCAGTTACCAGTTACCTTCAAACTGTTTATAGTTAAGTGGCTTTTTGATGCTGTGACTTTTACTGGAATAAGTATTGATATCAATATATATGCTAATATAAAGGACCATTTGAAAAACTTTTACAGTTTTCACAAACAGTTGTAAGTAAGTGTTGAAGTACGACTTAATAATTAGAACAATTGGGGATAAAGAGTTGAAATTTTAAGGGCATTTACGCAAATGATTATAAAAGGAGTCCGCATGAAAACATTTGATAGTAACACACATATATGTTCGTGGTAGATGAAAGTAGCAACGATATCCAAGAAACTTATAGAACTTAACAAGCGCTGTCTAAGGATTCAGACTGGGATCTTAACGGGGCATTGCTCAAACAGGGCTTTTGTCAATAGGTGGGACAGTAATATACCGGACGATTGCAAATATGCGAAGATGCAGAGCAACTAGAGACGATTAAGCACACTATTTGCCACTGTCCTAGAATACAGAAGCAGTAGAAGTAGCAGGAAAATAGTTTTCGTGAGGAACTGGTGGAAATTACAAAGTCACCTAGGTTTTATGAGGGGAATTAGTCATTTCTTCGAATGGGTTTTATACGGAGAATAAGATTCTCTAACACTTCTTTCTTTAGGGAATTGATTAGGGAAAACTTTTTGTTTGAAATCGACATCTTTCCTCTACTCTCTTCTTTTAGAGAAACAAAGCTATAGAAAAAGGTACATACATAAAACCTTTTTCTATAGCTTTGTCTATTTTTAGATCTTCACTAACTTCAAAGGCAATCACAATGGACCTGGTATGCGAATGGATTGACAGCTTTTTATGGTGCATAACATTTCTTAACTTCACCATCCCTTATTATAACTGTAAAAACGAAATGGAGAGTGTACATATTCTGTTTTGATATCGAAATATGTTTCGTTATCCCCGTAGAAACTGTCACAACTAGTTAGATCTATCGACTGTAAGACCTGAACGCAAACTATTATTTTTGAAGAGTGATTGTTGTGCTACATTTTCAATTTCATCATTCCCAATTTATTTTTTTAACGATAATCTTTATTTAATCTTCTCAAAGCCTTCATAATGATATCCCTAAGGAAACTAACAGGACTATGACAAAATCGTTCCAACTTCAAGGCAAACAAAATGATCCAATAAAAATCTTATTAATGTTAATAAAATTCTGAGAATGTATCATTTCATAAATGAGTAACCTGTTGTAAATATCCTGTTTAATAAGTCCTCTGGATTACTATCAGTTACAGACTCTATCAGTCAAACAATTAGCCACATTATAGGTATAAAGCCTAATATTTAAATTTCTTAGGTCAAAAAACCTATGACGCTATACTTCTGGTTCTGCAGCATTAGCAGATTTTATACAGTTTAAGCCAATACCATACAGAACACTTTAACTCGAAACCTTTCTGCTATTTCTGAGCCTAGAGCCTATAGACACAACAGGAGAGAACGACATACTCCACAGTTTACATCTATTGATATTTGAAGTTTCAAATACTACCTATGTATATCAAACTATTAGTTAATTTGACCAATGTTTCTAGGCATTTATATTTTTTTGCAGCCCCACTGTTCACTCCAAGTTGAGTGCTTGCTACATGTTGCAATATGTTACAACTTAAAACGTTTGATATTTTAAAAGCGTACTTAACACAAAAACAAAAGAAACTCACTATTTTCTCCTTATAAAAATAACAATAAAAAATCCGATTAATGATTGAAAGAAAAGCGAAAACAATATTTTTCTTGCAAAAGTAGTAAAGAAAAAAAAAAGAAAACATGTTAAAATGACAAGAAACCGAGATAAAGAAATACAAAAAAATGAAATATCAATAAAACAAAAACATAAGTCGTGGTATTAACGATTTTTTATGGAATTTTAATCATGGTTAGTAAAATAAACCAGATAAGAACTTTCTTCTATTTTAAGAAAATGAACTATTTGGTAATTGAAACACATACACATCAAAAGCAGTAGAAATTGAATATAACAAAAATTAAAATCTGTTAGATACTTTAAGGAACAAAGGGATATTAATAAAGTGTTTATGTGTTTTTGCCCAAAAAAATAAGAAGTTTTATTAAATAAAATGTAAATGGTTTAAATTTCTCTTTTTTAATTGCTAATGCCCTTACAATTTCATTACAAAATGTAATTACTGCTTTTCAATTGACCAGATATTGGAAACTAATTTTAAATTGTAGATACCTACATAATGGTTTTAAAAAGCAAAACTATCTTTTCATATTTGCCATGAATTAAAACTTATTTTTGCAGCTGCATTTGGTAATTTTTTTTTTGTGTTAAAAAGGAAGATACTTTTAGCCAGGAAGCATCTTGCATGTTGTGGAATTTTCGATAAAAATCAACAGTGGATACAAATTGAACCCTTTTTTTAAATGTTTTATTTTTCAACGTCGTTTTTTCCATTTCATTATTTTTCGTTTTTTTTTTTTTCATGTGTATGGATGGGCACAAATGCCAAAGAAAAAAATCAATTAACGGTTACAGCGCTGTTGGCTTTATTTACGCCCGCCGCCCTTTTTCGCTTCTCAAACACTTACTGCTTCTTCTTCTTCTTCTGCCATTTCTTTCAATATTTTACTCACACAAACAACAACAATTTTAAAAACATCTGCCTCTGCGCTTCTTTGCAGTCGCAGAAAAGTATACTCAATGGCAGAGCATTTTTACAGCTCTGCCAGCCAAGTTTTTTTCTTTATGTTCTTTGATTCATCATTTTCACAAAAAAGTTCTTTTATTTTTTCTCATGTTAATTTTTTTCTGTTTTTTTTGGTATTCATTTTAGCATTTTATTTAAACTTACGATAATTTTCTTTTATCCATTCCACTCATTTTGATTTTATTTGTATAATAATTTTATTTTTTCACACTTTTCTGTGGATTTTATTTAATTTTTCTAAGCAAAATTCTTCCACAAAAAAACTTCTTTAAATTCCTTCGGCTTCTTTACACAATTTGCGAAAAAATACTACCACAACCAAAGACCTGCGCCGACTGACATTAAAGACAACGGCGTCTGTCACTCAAAAATTTCGTCGGCGTCTTAATATCGACTTTAAGCCGGCTAAGTTTTCAGCTGTATTTTGAATAAATTCATGAAATATTGAAAATATAAATAACTATGTAATGAGAATATTAATTAAAACATTTTTAATATTAAATACGCCGAAAAACAATAATTATTGATTACATTGAAGACAAGTGATACGTTTATATATGTTTCATAACTGCACACTCGGGTAATTCTACCTTTACTGTTACAGACAGACATAGTTACAGTTACAAATGGACATAATAACAATATCAGTCCAAAGTCTATTATATTTTTATTTCAAAAATTCTAAAAGCAAAATGAAATGAAAATCAAAAGTTTTTTCATTTGTAGACCCAGAAACATTTTATTTTTAATATAAACATTGAAAAATAAGTCAAAAAGTGAACAAAGTCGAAAAATCTAAGGTAGTAAATGGGCAGTTTTGACTATGTCCGTTTGTACAAAAAAACTGTTTTTAATAATTTGTAATGCTACAAATATTTTAACTGAATTTTCCAAGTTAGATTTGATTGAAATTTAGTACTCATAAAGATACCTGATGACAATGCAATGTTAAATTCCCAGTTGCCGCCTCAACGCGTTTTGTGTACTACCATCTTTATTGTTTTATGACGTTCATATGTATCTTCGATTAAAACTTTATTTTCATTAGTAATGTACTGTGTTATCTGCACTGCATTATCTGC
>NW_023994421.1:7500-75000 GCF_015586225.1 Lucilia sericata | reverse complement strand
TTTTATGTTTACTATTCAGTGCCATTAAAATAGTGTTAACTCTTCGAAGCAACTCCTTGTCGATTCCAGTTATTTTTGAAGTAATTTCAAAATCACGAAAAAATCTTCTCGCCGTATTACCGTCATTTGTACTACCGCAACTTGAAAGTGGTTTGTCGATGTTTAATCCCATCTGAACTTTAAATTCTTCTTGGATTCTGCTTTTTTCCGCAGCTCTCAGTTCTTTCAATTCTTCATTATTTTTTGTTGATTTAGTAGGATAGTTTGTTTTTTGTCCTGGATCGCCTTGTATGATGGTAATATATTGTGTCCTTTTTCATGCACAGCTTTCCTTAATATTTAGTACTTATTTCGACTGAGACCCAGTTCCAACATAAGCGCTATTGCTTCCTCTTCAGTAAAATTTGATTATGATGTTGGAGTTGGTATACTTTCCACAATTCGCTTAAGTCGTTTTGGTGATGCATTAGGAAGAATAGTTGCAATATGTACGACATCCATAGGTTGGTTTTCCTTTTTCAGCATTTCGTTAAATGTATCAGCAATATCCTCACTTGAGATTCAAAAAAGTTTTTGTGTGACCCTCTTTTTTTTGACCTTGAACATAAGTCTTCGTATGACTTGCAAGGCGCTCCTGTTGATGTGTTGTAAGTTGAGATTTCCGTAGTAGTTTCCATCCAACTACAAAATTTTAATCGAAATTTCTCTTGATTTCCATCCACAGACTTACTTTTTACATCAAAAAGTTTTCAATTTTTGATATGCCTGTTTTGTCTACTTTTCTACTATATGTAGTTTTTATATAATTTGAAATGTCTTCAATTCTTTCTGGCCCTTTTGAAGATATACTCCATAAAACGGAACACAACTCTTCGTACTTTAATGTAATCTTCATTGTAGATTTATTAAATATGGTACTTAAAATCTGAGAAGTTTACTTATATACCAATTCTTGTCATTTCCGATACAGGTATTCCAAAGTAAAAAATTACGAATTGTCTACCTATTAACATTTAGGACTATATTACTATAACCTGTAATTCAGTCATTGATTTTTCTTATTAGTGAATGAATCGAAATTATAAACGAAACAGAACGAAATGATCTGTCGAAAAAATTTAGGTAAAAAATAGTTATAAATTTTTGAAAATTTAAGCATAATAGACCCTTTCAATTATAAGGATAAGCAAACAAATAGAAAATAGGTAAATATAAGATTTAAATATGTTCTGTCATACTTAATACTAAAATATGAAAAAGATGAAATTAAAGGACACAGGTTTAAATGAACATATTTTTGAATGTAATTGAGATATTGGCTTGAAATTTTTTGTAAAGGGTCGAGAATTTCCATATCTAACTAAAAAATGATATTAAGGGATAAATATGGACTAAATTGTTGTAGCTATCTGCGATCCTATTAAAATTTTGATATAAATCATAGTTTTAGAAATTAAACAAATATGTAATATATGACAAAATCTTTATTTATGAACAAAACTCAATGAAATTTTCAACGCTTGTTAAATTTGTCATTTCAAATAAGAAAATGCAAAAAAAAAATTGAAAAGGTCAAAGGGCATCCCGCAATTCCCAAAAATAGGAATGAAAATCCCAAAAATGGGATTTTTTACTTTTTTGCCCATAGGGTCCACATTTCTTTCAGGGCTGGGAAAATACTTTTGGAGTAAATAGAAAACATATTGAGGTTTCCAAAACTGCTTTCAGTTTTCTGATCCCAGCTTTGGGATTTTAGAACATGTCGCCCAAAGTTGAAGTTTTGATAAAAAATAGGTCATATTCGGAAGGACGCAGTGGCAACATTTTCAAAAAATAGGACAAGTTTTTTACGCCAAAGCGTTCTGCGTAAAGATACCTTTTAGAAAACTATAAAATTGTTATATGTTCTTAATAAAAATTTTATTTTATTAATAAAAGAGTTAAGACACATTTTTGGCAAAAAAATGGCAAAAATCTAAAATTTTTTGAATTTTTAAATTAAAAAACGTATATTTTTGGATCTGCAAACAATATTGATCTGAAATTTTTTGTATATTATTGGAAATTTTGTTGTCTAACTAACAAGAAAAAATTGAGTCCATTTGGTCCAAAATTACGCCCGGTATTCAAAAAAAGGCGGACCAAGGTATGGTAAATTTTGTATCACTAAATTTTTAAATGCCTATAACTCGGATATTATAAGAGATAAGTAGTATGTCCAAGCATGTTTTTTCAAGATCTCGTCGAGCGCTTTCACAAAATATAAAAATCTTTGTATTTGGGTGAAAAACAAAAAAATGGCACGAGTTTAAAAATTTTACATGTCGTAGGTACCCTACTTTGAGCCGCCACAGCGCCGTCCCTGGGGCATCTGCAGGGTTCATCTTCAAAACTTAAACTCGAATACTCCTTGGCTACGCTCACGCCAAATTTTATCCCGATCGGATCAGCCGTTTAGAAATGCCAGATTTATTTCCAAAAAATTTCCATTCTGCCCCACTGTGCAATCTAAATATTAACAATTAGTTACTTCTTCATTCCTTCATTGCGAACTTATGTAAAAGTTCTTTAATTCTTTCTTTTTCTTATACGTATATCTAATATTTAATATATCTGTTGGCAAGTTGTTAAGGATTTTTGGCAATTGTACTTCTATACTCGCTCTTCCATAGTTATTTTTAAATATCCTTGTTTTATATCGGCCTTCTGTTTGACTTCTGGTATTATAGCGATGATTTATTCTCTCTAGATATCTACTTTCTTGATGAAAATTGTTGATCACCGTCATTTCATATATACTCTTTATATTGAGTATTTTTAACTGCTTTGCAATATAAATATTGTTACAGTAATTATTTCTGTAGAAGATTTGGTTAGTGTTATCTGTATTCATACTGTTGTTTGTGTTGGTATTGTTGTTGTTTCTACCAATATTATATGTGGTGGTGTTGTAGTTTGTACCGGTGTTGTTGTTTGAATTAGTGTTGTAGCTTGTATTGTTGTTTGCGATAGTGTTGTTATTTGTATTATTGCTTGAGTTGATGTTGTTATTTGTAATGTTGTTTGGGCTAGTGTTGTTGTTTTGGCTAATGTTGTTGTTTTGGCTAGTGTTGTTGTTTGAGCTAGTGTTGTTGTTTGGGCTAGTATTGTTGTTGTTGTTTGGGCTAATGTTGTTGTTTGGGCTAGTGATGTTGTTTGGGCTAGTGTTGTTGTTTGGGCTAATGTTGTTGTTTTGGCTAGTGTTGTTGTTTGTGCTAGTGTTGTTGCTTGGGCTAGTGTTGTTGTTTGAACTAGAGTTGTTGTTTGGGCTAGTGTTGTTGTTGTTGTTTGGGCTAATGTTGCTTTGGCTAGTGTTGTTGTTTGATCTAGTGTTGTGGTTTGGGATAGTGTTGTTGTTGTTTGGGCTAATGTTGTTGTTTTGGCTAGTGTTGTTGTGTGAGCTAGTGTTGTTGTTTGTGCTAATGTCGTTGTTTTGGCTAATGTTGTTGTTTGAGCTAGTGTTGTTGTTTGAGCTAGTGTTGTTGTTTGAGCTAGTGTTGTTGTTTGGGCTATTGTTATTATTTTGTCTAGTGTTGTTGTTTGAGCTAGTGTTGTTGTTTGGGCTAGTGTTGTTGTTTGGGCTAATGTTGTTGTTTGGGCTAGTGTTGTTGTTTTTATACTTTTTGGATTTTTGAAAATTATCCCAAAGTATCTTTAATACTCTATTTTGGGAGTTTTGGATAATATTACAGTACGTTGAGCTTCCCCATGCTGTAATACCGTGCCTGATATATGACTCCGTCAATGAGAAGTAAGCTTGCCTCAATACGCTGTATGTAGCAGAGTTGCTTAGGTGATATAGCATAATCGAAGATTTTCTTATTTGTTTTAGTACTTCTTCAATGTGTGTGCGCCATTTAAAATTGTGGTCTATATGCACACCCAGATATTTGTATGTATTTACCAATTCGATAGAATAGATAGATAGATAGATAGATAGATAGATAGATAGATAGATAGATAGATAGATAGATAGATAGATAGATAGATAGATAGATAGATAGATAGATAGATAGATAGATAGATAGATAGATAGATAGATAGATAGATAGATAGATAGATAGATAGATAGATAATAGATAGATAGATAGATAGATAGATAGATAGATAGATAGATAGAAGATAGATACGATAGATAGATAGATAGATAGATAGATAGATAGCTAGATAGATAGATAGATAGATAGAATAGATAGATAGATAGATAGATAGATAGATAGATAGATAGATAGATAGATGTCGTGAAGTAATGTTATGTTAAATACATGTTTTGATATAGTGCAATAGTGTAGATCATAGCTTTGGAGTATCTTTTTTACGTCCTTTTGGGATTAGTAGGAAGTAATGATATGTTCCTACATGTTTTTGATATTTGCAATAGTTTTAGATCAGCCCTATTCTTTTGCGGAGTACTTTTTACACACGTTGAGGTGTAGTTCCACTTTTTACGGTGTACTTATTTCCTCCCTAAGTGTTTCAGAAACTTTTTTCTTCGTACTTACCTCCCGCAATTTGAAAATAAACTATTTAGACGTATACATTTTTATACAGACTTTTAAGTAAACAACAATTTATTTACAGCATATTTTGGTATTAAACCAGATTTAGATTATAAATTTAAGTTTGTTTTTTAACAAATTACAATTATTATTCATTTATTGTACACATCCATAATTTGTTAGATTGTACATAAAATATGAATTTAAGTTAATAATAGTGATATTTATTACAATAATTATTCTGTTTTTTGGTATGTTTTTAACATGCTTTTTATACCCTACACCACTTTAGTGGGGAGGGTATATTGGGTTTGTGCTGATGTTTGTAACGCACAATAATATTGGTCCTATACCCACCTTAAAGTATACCAATCGGCTCAGAATCATTTTCTGAGTCGATTTAGCTATGTCCGTCCGTCTGTCCGTCCGTCTGTCCGTCCGTCTGTCCGTCCGTCCATGTAAACCTTGTAATCAAACTACAGGTCGCAATTTTGAAGATAATTCAATGAAATTTGGTACATGATCTTCTATTGTCCCAGGGACGAAGCCTATTGAAAATGGTTAACATCGGTCCATTATTTCACCTAGCCCCCATACAACTGAACCCCTCGAATAGGGCTTTTAAAACTTGTAATTAAACTACAGGTCGCAATTTTGGAGATAATTCAATGAAATTTGGTACATGATCTTCTATTGTCCCAGGGACGAAGCCTGTTGAAAATGGTTACCATCGGTCCATTACTTCACCTAGTCCCCATACAACTGAAACCCCGAATAGGACTTTTAAAACTTTTAATCAAACTACAGGTCGCAATTTTAGAGATAATTCAATGAAATTTGGCACATGATCTTTTATGGTACCGTAGATGAAGCCTATTGAAAATGGTTACTATCGGTCCATTATTTCACCTAGCCCCCATACAACTGAACCCGCCGAATAGGGCTTTTAAGTTCATAATTATGTTTAATATACTCATATCTCGACAAAAAGCTGCAATAACCAAGTTGTATACAAGACTTGATGACCCCCATGAATTCCATAATAATAGGTTCTCATATGACCCTAGCCCCTATGAAAAGCCCCCATCAAAATTTCACTTAAATGTCCACAATTTTATTCAACAATAAACGGCTTAAGTATGTACATATATCTAAGGCAAGGTACAATTCAACTTAAATGCTTTATTATGGCAACTAAATCACATTATATTTTTGTCAAAGGTGTAGGGTATTATATGGTCGGCCTCGCCCGACTATAATTTCTTACTTGTTTTAATATAAATTTGTATTATGTCTTTTTCTTGTAGTATTTTGTGTTAAAATTTCATAAAATAACAAAAGCCTGATGTACTACAGGTGGGGTAACAAAGTGTATTTGACTACAATTTAGAGTTTAATACAAGTTTTTACTAGAAATGCAAATTTTATTTAAAATTTATAAAAGAAAAACTGGATATTAACATTTTAAATTTATGGATGTTTCTATAAATTTCAATTAAAACATGCAACAGTTTTGTAGTGTATTTTCTAGATCTTCTAAATTAATAAAAACTATAGTCCAAAGGATTTAATTTTCTATCTTAACCTCAGCTTTTTGTAATAATTCAATTCTAATTATTAATATTTTAACTCTCAAAACAGTGTTTTAAATTATATTTCTTTTTAATAAAACTAGACATTTTTCTTCTTAAATTTAGACAATTACAAAGTATATGTATGAATGTGGATGGATATTATGTAATATGTTTTATTAAAAAGTTTGTGCAAATTATAATAAAACAATTATAAAAAGCCTACGATTATACGAATACATAATATTTTTAAATTCAAAATTCATTGCTTTTATAAATTCACTAAAGGCAAAGTTTTTTTTCTGCTATAGGTGTTATTTAAACTTGGTTTTAAAAGGGTTTAGATTAAACATAAAGAGAGGAGAGGACACTAAAACTTTGGAATACTTTCTTTATAATTGCCAGGCATTCCACGAAATAAGATATAAATATCTTGGAAGCGATGTTTTTCCAGATATAACAACTCACACGAATACTGAATACCGAATGAACAAGAACACCTCTAAAACAGTGGGATTGATGGGTTTGATAATGATTAGTGTCTTAGAGACAATCCTAAGACACTTATCATTTCGAAATAGAACTTGAAAAGAACTATAAATTCATTTCTGAACAAACCAGGAAAAAATTAAGAATTGAGCGGATTTTTCAAGTGCCCTCGTTATCACAGTTTTACTTCGTGTTATAGGGCTATAAAACTTAGGTCTTATGGGTCTTTATAGCGGACAATTAGTAATCTTCAAAATATCATGACGGTATACAAGAAACATTCGATAAAGGGAAAAGAACACAAGATTCTTGGAGCTAGTTGTAATTTCATTACTTTAGAAATGAAATGGAAATGAGAACGGAACTTAGGTATAATCACAGAAACAATCAGTTTCTGGTACAAATCTTCAGAAAAATGCTACAAGCACAGGCTGCAGAACTGTTCCTAAGAAGATTCCCTAAAACCAGTTAGAACGTTTTTTGACAGATTTAGTAACAGTTTCTGGTTCCAATCTTCACAATTTCAAACAAAAATTATAAAATAAGTGGTCCTTAAACTGTTCCTTAAAAGAGTTATATTTATAATGCTTCTCTAAAACTACTTCCGATGTTAATATTTTCGAGCAAATTTCATAGATTGTGTTTCTATATGTCGACTTAATAAAGCTCCTATTATTCAACTATTACATTGTTACTATTACAAAGCTTTGGTGACATCCGTTCGAAATGTTTTATATTCTATCGATATTATCCCGATCTAAAGAAACTTAATAAAAAATATTTCAATTTGGAATAGACCTCATTCACTGAGAAGTTTATCGCCCATTTCTGCATCCCTTTTTCACAATTTGAAACAAAAATTACTCAAGAACTAGTTCTAGAACTGTTTCTAATAAAGTGTTCCCTAAAACCAGTTCTAACACTGAAAATTTTGAACAAATATCATTGTTTAATGAAGTGTTTCTATATGTCGGCCTTAATAAACACTTCTATTATTCAAACTTGGAATACTTTAACAGGGTTTAAATTGTTACCATTTCATTAATGTGATAATCATTCTAAAATTCATTCTAATCCTTTGATATGTATTATCCACATCTGATGAAACATATTAAGAAATAGAACTTTTGGACTGAGAAGTTTATATAGAAGTTTAAGCCTGTCTTTCAGTCTGCCTCTTTTCTGATATTAAAACTTATCAGATGTCATTTCTGTTTACAATTTAAAACAAAAATTATTCACGAAGTGGTACCAGAACTGTTAATAAAGTGTTGATTTCAAAAGCTTGCCTGAAACTAGTTCCAACGGTGAAAATTTAAACTAAAACTATCTAACTAAGTGTTTTTAAAGATTGAATGTCGACTATATAACGCTTCTATTATACAAACTTTAAATACTTTTAAAGCGTTAAACATTTCGCGCTTTATAAGCTGCAAGTTACACTCCAGGCGTCATTTCGATCTTTCTTTTAATGTTTTTTAAAGGTGGAAATACACAACACGCGTTGAGGCGGCAACGCGTTTCACGCTTTTCGCGCTTTATAAGCGGCAAGTTACACACCATGCGTCATTTTGATCTTTCTTTTATTGTGTTTTAAAGCTATTACTGTTTTAAAAATCAAAATTTTAAGTTTTTGTATATTTTTTAATGTTTTTCTTCCGTTGTTGGAGAAATTTATTTCATTTTAGTTTCTACACAAAACAAAATACAAACCTGAGTAGCTGACGACGCGGCAAAAGTTGAAAATTGCTGAACTTTTCGCGGCAGACGCGTTACAAACAACAATGTGTAACTTTTTAAATGAAAATACACTATTTTAACTTTTTTTGACAGAAGCCTATAACGCGTTGCCGCCACTTTAAGACAATTACTGTTTTAAAAATCAAAATTTTAAGTTTTTTTTATTCACAAAACAAAATACAAGCCTGATGCGTCAAAAATTGAAAGTTGCTAAACTTTTCGCGGCAGACACGTTACAAACTACAGTGTGTAACTTGAAAATACACTACTTCAACTTTTTTTGACAGAAGCTTATAACGCATTGCCGCATACAACGCGTGTTGTGTAATTCAACCTTAATGAGCCTTTACACGAGCACACAAGTAATATGATCTGTCAAAATTGTGTGTAGAAGAGTACGGATGGGATCGCCTAAACGCAATATATAATGAAACCATCACACATTGGGAGAAAATACGGATGGAAAATTTTCCCTATAGAATTTCATTAGACTTTATGTACGTAAAGTGTGATCGTGTGAAGGTGCCTCTTATGTTAGAATCTGTTTGTTTCAGTCTACTTTCCTTTATTGTTTAAAACTCAAAAGATCTCTTCAAAATATAAAGCAAAAACTGAAAATGTCTAAAATTAATAACAGAAAAAATAAAACTCAAAATTTGTTGAATATATTTTCTTAAATGGTGTATAAAATATAAAATTTATTAAATAAACATTTGATTTTTTTTAGTAATGTATGGTATAAGCTTAATAAAAACATTTTTTTTATAATGATGTGATTTGTTAAAATAATAAAAAATAAATATAAAAACAATATTTTACTTTTTTTTTGTGGTTGTAAACGAAATGCAATTTTCTCTTACTTAAAAACTAAGCTAAAAATTATTGTAATGTTTAGTTTTTTGATTTTTCCTTTAGTTAAAAATAAAAATTTAAAAAAAAAAATAATAAAATAAAAAGAAAACATCATTTGCTAGAAAAATTATAATTTTAAATAGATTTTTTTAACCATAAATGCTTTAAAGAATTTGTGTTAAAAAAATATTGCTTGTTTTTTTTAGAAATTTAAAAAAAAAAATTAACATTTATAAAATAAAATATAATAATTTTTAAAATAAAACACGATGATGCTTTAGTTTAAAAATAAATTTTTAAAATTTAAGAAGTTTATGTGTGCTTTTTTAAAGAAATTTAAAAATTTCAATGTTTTTTATATTGCAATTGTTTTAACATTATGTGTTTCTTTTTTTCAATATTTTTAAAGAATTTTTGCAGTATTAAAATTTTAAAATCTTGTGTTTTAATGCATATGACTTTTAAATATATTTTTTAATATATAATTAATAATTAACAATTTAAAACTATTATGTAAGCAAATTGTTAAAAAGGGCAAGAGTTTAACAGCAAGATTTTGTGAAATTAGGCAAAAATTCTTTTAATTTTTATAAATGTTATATTACATTAAAATGTTATTAGTTTATCAAAATGTTATTTAACAGTTTTAGAGAGCATATGTTGTTTTCAAACTGTTTTTTTTTTAATTTATTATTAAAATTATAATAGTTATAGTTATATTTATTGAGACTTTTTTGAAACCAATAATTATAATAAAACTGTTAAATTATTAAAGATTTTAAATTGAAGCAAAACTCTATTTATATTTAGCTTTAATATTGTTAAAAATACTATATTTCTGTTTATTATTTCAGTCTTATAGAGTGCAAAATTAAAATAATTCAAACAACTATTAAATATTTACATTTCTTAAGGTTGTTTTTTCATCGAAAATTATTCTTTTAAATATTAAATTTTAAAACAAAAGCACACATAATTTAAAACAAAAACAAAGAAAAGTAAAATTTTAACTAAAAACAAAATATTACACAAATTGTAAGACATTTACTTAATATGTTTTTATAAATAAAAATATGTACACACAATTAAAAGTTATA
This sequence comes from Lucilia sericata, assembly GCF_015586225.1. Classification (NCBI taxonomy): domain Eukaryota; kingdom Metazoa; phylum Arthropoda; class Insecta; order Diptera; family Calliphoridae; genus Lucilia; species Lucilia sericata. The sequence continues at coordinate 64,713 of NW_023994421.1, read as the reverse complement.
CAAATGGAAACGTTTTTAACAAACACCGTTTCATTTCTCTTTGTGTACTTAAAAGTGTTAGTATTAGAGTGTGTGTGTATATATCTTTCATAAATTCTTTTCTTATTAATTAAACAAATATGTTTCTATATAAAATTAAACAATTAAAAAGTCCTTGCACTTTAACATTAAAGGAAAACATCAATACGAAACAAAAAAAGTAATTGCTTTCAAACTAAATTACAAAAAAAGTAAATAATAAAAATGTTTAACAAATGACAAAATGATGAAAGATGATAATTTAAATTAATAATAAAATAAAAATAAATTTCCAGTGTTTTTTTTTGTTTGATGTGTTTTTCAATGTGGTGTGTAGTTAAAGGACTGTATGCTTCATGTCCTTTATAAAAAGAAAACTAACTGACTGTTTTTTTTTTGCGGCGAGACTCTTGTAAATGAAATCCTTTAGATTTAGATAACATTACCATTTGATTGATTTCTGTTCGATTTACCACTCAATTCATCTTGAATCTCATTCAAACTTTTGCCTTTAGTTTCGGGCACAAAGACGAATACAAAGATGCCACCCACTACGGTTATGCCGGCGAAAAGCCAGAATGTTTCACCACTACCCAAAGCATCTTTCAAGTTAACAAAAGTCTTAGTTACAATAAAAGCCAACACCCAGTTAGAGGTACCAGCAATTGAACCAGCTACACCTTTAATATCTGAAGCAAACAATTCACCCATCATCAACCAGGGCACGGGACCGAAACCAATAGAGAACATAATGATAAATACACACAAACTGCTGACGGGCAACCAGCCGAGATTGGCTACGGAATCTCTATCGTTTTCTTTCATATAGAAATAGACACCCATGGCAATGGTGGAAATGGCCATGACACTGGAAGAGGCCAGGAGTAAGATACGACGACCCAATTTATCGACTACCATGACGGAGATAAAGGTGGCAATGACCTGCATGATGCCAACAACAATGGTGGAGAGGTTTTCATCAATACCGGTTTCAGCATCCTGGAAAAAAGGGAAAGAAAGTTTAAATTAATAAAAATTTATTAAAAAAAAAGTTATATGAGGTTTCAACATTTGGGATTTGATATAAAGAAACTACTCGGGAAAAACTATAACAGTTAATTAATTGTACTCAATCTGGTTCAAAATTGTCATCTTGAGAAGCGATTCTGTGGAAGGGTTATTCTATGGAATAATTTTGGAAAAAGGGTTTGAATCAATGATGTTTGTTCGCTCTTGGAACTAGTTCTAGGATATGATTTTTATTCGAAATGTTTACCTTCAGAACTGGTTCTGTCAAAGAGTTTCAAATCGGCTCTGTTTCTATGTAGGGATTCTGCAATCAGTTCTTTTAACAAAGATATTTGAACGAATTTGTCACCTTCCGAACAAGTTCTAGGGAAGGTTTTGAAACAGTATTGAACTAGTTCCTTTTTCCATAGATTTTTGTTCAAGATTGTTGTTAAGATTAGGACCAATTCTAGACTAGACTAGACGCCTGTACTTATTCTATTTTTATCCAGTTTTATAAAAGCTTTTGAAAGTTATGAACAGTTAAGGAACTAGTTCTTTTTTCTAGAACACAACTAGTTCTAGAACTGATGATACACCTGTACTTGTTCTATTTTTTCATTGAGACCAAAGATTTTGGTTCGAAATTTTTACTATTGGAAGTGATTCTGTGGAAGCGATCTTTTTAAGCACTCAATGATCCTCCCGAAATGTTTTAATAGTCGAAATTTTTAAAATCGGATACAAATTACAAAACTGAATACGATGAAAACAGTCGAAATTTTCGACGGAAAAGAGAAAGCATTATGTAGTGAGTATCTCAACACTATATATTGATAAAGGTCTTTGAAAAACTTTCTATTATCTTTTAACAATATTTACCAACAGTAATATTATTAATCCAAAAGTACTTATTACGTCTTTTTGACATTCTTAGAGGTCGTATGAATAGAGATAAAATATGTACTTATATCTATTTATTAAAGAACATGACGATCAAGCATGACTACTTACCCTGAAAATATCGGTTGAATAGAAAATAACGGCATTGATACCACTCAACTGTTGGAAGAACATAAGACCCAAACTGATGCATAAAGCCTTGATGGTAACGGGACGCATGAGAGCACTGCCAATAGAAACAGGAGTTTCTTTGATTTTTCTTTCAGTCTCTTTTAATTCTTCGATTTCCATACGGTAGTCATAGTCCTTGCCGCGTAACCATTGAATAGATTTAACGGCGCTTTCATTGTTATTTTTAGAAACCTACAAATTTAATTAAGAATTTAATTAATTAATCGTTTAATTTAATTTTTTATATTAAGAAAAACTTACCAAATAAGTAGGAGATTCGGGCATAAATACAAATATTGCGCCAAATACTAAAGGTAAAATACCGCAAACAATACTCATCCAAAATACATCTAAACCGGCACCGACGGCATACACAAATAGAATACCTGCCGTTATCATCAACTGGAAGAAACTACCCAGTGTGCCACGTATATCTTTATGTGCTATCTCACCCGTATACATGGGTGCTGTAACACAGAAGGCACCACCCGATATACCCAAAATAAAACGAGCCGTATACATCATTTCAACATTTTGAGCCCAGATCAGGAGACACCAACCCAATGTGAAGGGTAAGACCAACAAGAGCATAGTTAATTTACGGCCAATTAGATTGATAAGAAAACCAATGGGTACACAAACAAAGGCAGCACCCAAAGTCATGGCAGAACCAATCCAGGAGAAGGCATTTTCATCGACAGGGAAACCATATTTACCCGTAGTTAGTTCACCTTGAGCGGGAGAGGTCCAACCTAAGAGAGTACCGGCTGCAAAGGCTCCACCAGCAGCTGATAACGCTGCCACATATTGTGGCAGGGTTCTGGAATTCGATTCAGTCGTGTGAACCATGTTATCGAGTAAGTTATCTTGATCCTAAAAAGATTTAAGGAAAATAAGAAATATATTAATAAAGTGTTTTTATAATTTTGGGTTTAAAATAAAACAGGACTTTTTTTTAAATCGCTAAAAGGGTTACAAAATCTGTTGTGCTTTGAGGTATTGCTATTGCAAGACTAATTGAAATCGCTACAATTAAAATTAATATTTTAGTTTAATGCTGTTTTTGTTTACAGATAATAAAAATATTAACAATATACAGGGACGTACGTAATATTTCAGAAAGGTTTTCAAAACAAGGAGATAATAAAAAAAACAAATTTTTATTGTCCACAGTTGAAATACATGTCAGTTACTTAGACCCCCATCAATTTCTCTGCTACTGCTTTCCTATCATTTTGTTTGTTAGTTAAAGGGATTTCTTGCAATCGTTTCTAATACAGATATTAAATTTATGAACCCCGATAACAATTGTTGTTTTCAATTCTTCAAAATGTCACTCTACGCGGTTTCATTGATGTGCTCTAACTGCACTCAATTCCCCTATACAATCGTTAGATAAATATTGTATAAGAAGTTATTGAAAATGTTGTATAATAAAAATTTCATTCAAAGTTATTTGTAAAAGTTTTCGAAAATTTTGATTTGAGTCTTTTCAAAGTACTCTGCTGGACTTTAAACCAGACTAATGGGTTCAAAAAGAGATCTCTCTAAGATTCATTTAATTGCTGATCCCACTGTGACAAATTAGAGGTTATAGGAGTCTATATTAAGTATTACTCATTACTTAAAGATTTATCCCAGATAACTCCTTCATACCTAATGAAAGGGAATACCAAATTAACACTCTCTATTCTCGGTACATAATAAGGATATGCTTAAGTCCCCCCCAAGGAGTATTCAAGTGACGCTCTCTATTCTAGGTAAATATCGGACAATATTAGAATAGATGGGACACTTTTCTTCATTACTACAACTCCTGCCGTTGTCATTGTACTCGAGACCTAATTATCAGGCAAGGGTGTCTAATGACATAGACCTCGAGGTCCGATAGGCGATTTCAGTCGTACTTCTTAATATACTTCTGCAAATGAGCCAGTAAGGACCTCAATATCCTCAACTCTTCTTATCACGCTAGTCCTTACTTAAAGACCTTAAATCTACATTAACTTACTTCAACTATTTTGAGATAATTTCAGAATCTATAGAGACCTCAAATATCTTAAGATTAAAAATTATTGACATTAAATCGTTAAAGAAAATTTTGGAAAAAAATAAGTTTTTTATCTAGAAATTTATTTGCCCTAAAGTTTGGTAACTCTATAAAGGTTATTTGTAGGGGATTTTAATATCAGTTTTATATCATATCAAGTGCTTTTATCAATGTTCTATAGAAATCTGTAATCGAAAAATATATTAATCCAGAGGATATGTAAAATTACATGTAAAATATGTTGTTTATTTAGACACACATGTAAACATATTATAAACTAAAAGTAAAGGTATTAGAGGTAGTCAAAAGCAGCTAAAAATCGGTTCAAATTAATTGCTCTTGTCTTAATAAGAGAAATTTCTTTCGAAGTGACATGCTCATAAACCTATCATTCACAATAGATGAGTTTGTTTACAACAACTGTTTATTGTTTACAAAATATATTGAGTGTTTTTCATTTAAAAACATTAAAATAAAATTACGATCAAAATTGGAAATTATTTATATAAAGAATAATTCTATTGGTTCGAATACAAATTTCAATATTTTGTACAAACTAAAGATCCTAAAATGTTCCCTATCATTTAACCAATTTAAATTGCTGGCAGTACTAATATGGGAATGGAAACTATGGCGCAATCTTTTAATAACTAAATGGCTATTTGTTGGCAATTTTCAATAACAAGTGTTATTTAATGAGGAGGATTTGCAAAATTAATCCTAAAAGTTATTCAGTGATTTGTAAATAAACAAAACTACAAAAATATATGACGCAAATATATACAAAAACAAAATAAAAAAGTCAGGTGTTTTAATAAAAGCAAACTTTAAACAAAAGAATTTTTGAACAAAAAAACTAAAAACATTAAAAATTTCTATTGTTTTCCAAAAAAAAATCAAACAAATAAATCCTAACAATATGGCCAGCTAACAAAATATAAATAAGGCAACACTGCTTTTTATTGGCTGCTTAAAATATGGCAACTATTGTAATACGTAACGGGAAAAGGAAGTAGATAAATAAGGTTATGCCTTTATTAATAATAATTTTTAAAAAAAGTTATTAACTAATACAGTACAAAAACTTTTGTTTAATACTGTAGCTAAAAGTTTTGTTAACAAAAGAAAGCTTTTTCGCTAACAGTAAAAGTATTGAAACTTTTTGCTGGTGTTTTCTTATAACTGTTAAAAAAGCTCGAATAAAAATGGTCAAGGTGTTAAAAAGATAACAAAAAAAGCTTTTTTTGCTTTGTTTCCCAATAACAGTTAATGTAAATTTAGAACTTTCCGGTTAAATTGCATATAAATTTGGTTATTTTTTTTGTTGTTGTTCCTAAGTCAATGTTGTTTGTTTACATAATAATCAAAAATACATAAAAATTAAAATTCCAAACAGGTAAATGTTAATAAAATCAGTAAGCCAACAGCTGGCTATTAGTTTTTTTTAGCTTAAAATAAAAAATATATATTTCACAACCTATGGGGAATATTAAGTACATTGTTTAATAAAAACAAACAAAAATTCCTCCTCTACTTTGCGTACGTAAGTGACCAAGTTTATTGCATTCCAAAATAATGGCAAGGGGCGAGTATTAAGTGTGTAAAGAAAACAAAGAGCAGCAAGAAAACAAATGCCCTTTTTGTCCTCTGTTAAGTAAGTATAGTATAAGCTGTCTGTCGCGTTATATAGTAGAATCACTAACAATACAAAGAAAAAAAGTTATAGAAGAAATTTAAAGCTTTTTGCGGTCATATAAACTTCATAAATATCTATATATGCAGACTATATAAACAAATGACGTTTTTCTATTTTGTGTTCTTTAGGTTTTGATTTTCATTTAAAATACGTAAATGTGGTCTCAAAGACTAGACACACCCCCTTCTGCTGTTTTTTCAACAACAACCTTTTACTTGAGTTTTATATATTTGCAGGGTTGCCAGCATAATTATTTTGATAGCTTAGTATTATACGAATAACGATCTATAGTTTAGGCTATAGTGTAGTCTATAGTCTAGTCTATGGTCTAGTCTATGGTCTAGTCTATAGTCTAGTCTATAGTCTAGTCTATAGTCTAGTCTATAGTCTAGTCTATAGTCTAGTCTATAGTCTAGTCTATAGTCTAGTCTATAGTCTAGTCTACAGTCTAGTCTATAGTCTAGTCTATAGTCTAGTCTATAGTCCAGTCTACAGTCTAGTCTATAGTCTAGTCTATAGTCTAATCTAGTCTAGTCTATAGTCTAGTCTATAGTCTAGTCTATAGTCTAGTCTATAGTCTAGTCTATAGTCTAGTCTATAGTCTAGTCTATAGTCTAGTCTATAGTCTAGTCTATAGTCTAGTCTATAGTCTAGTCTATAGTCTAGTCTATAGTCTAGTCTATAGTCTAGTCTATAGTCTAGTCTATAGTCTAGTCTATAGTCTAGTCTATAGTCTAGTCTATAGTCTAGTCTATAGTCTAGTCTATAGTCTAGTCTATAGTCTAGTCTATAGTCTAGTCTATAGTCTAGTCTATAGTCTAGTCTATAGTCTAGTCTATAGTCTAGTCTATAGTCTAGTCTATAGTCTAGTCTATAGTCTAGTCTATAGTCTAGTCTATAGTCTAGTCTATAGTCTAGTCTATAGTCTAGTCTATAGTCTAGTCTATAGTCTAGTCTATAGTCTAGTCTATAGTCTAGTCTATAGTCTAGTCTAGTCTATAGTCTAGTCTATAGTCTAGTCTATAGTCTAGTCTATAGTCTAGTCTATAGTCTAGTCTATAGTCTAGTCTATAGTCTAGTCTATAGTCTAGTCTATAGTCTAGTCTATAGTCTAGTCTATAGTCTAGTCTATAGTCTAGTCTATAGTCTAGTCTAGTCTAGTCTATAGTCTAGTCTATAGTCTAGTCTATAGTCTAGTCTACAGTCTAGTCTAGTCTAGATCCATTCTATAGTCTATAGACTAGTCTATAGTCTAGTCTATAGTCTAGATCCATTCTATAGTCTATAGTCTAGTCTTGGTCTAGTCTACAGACTAGTCTATAGAACATCCAGTCTATAGTCTAGAACATCCAGTCTATAGTCTAGTCTTTAGTCAAAATTTCTAGATATTGATTAAATTTTACGTTTCCTAGAGGTCTCTACAAAAAGTTTAATTTGACGGTTTCTAGCGGTTTTTGTAAAACAATTTGACCGAAATTGGTAACAAAAAAATGGCAACACTGAACTCGATTTTGACCAAAAATGTTTTCTATGTCAAGTTAAAAATTCTACTACTACTTTTTTGCCCATCCTTGTAATGTTTGTCTTTCAATTACCCACCAAAAGCTAAATCCCAATAACGTGCTAAAATCCCTATCTCTAGCAGAACTTAATACCCATCTATCATTTATTCAGTCATCACATGTTTAAAAAAAAAAGATATATATTTGTCAGCACCACACAATAAGTTAAATAAAACAAAAATTAACTTAATAAAACAAAAATAGCCAAAAATAAAATCAATATTAAAAGTTAATGTATGCGAAGATAGATAAATATTTACTACTACTATTTATTTATCTTAAATTTAACAAATATTTGTTTTTTTTTTAGTTTCTAATGTGAACGCTATACGCAGATGTATACCCAAAGTAAAGAAAGACTTTTAGGGGTCACTTTGTAACGCCCTTGCCTTAATGCCTTTCACAAAGTTTTATTTATTTGTTTTGACTTTTTTTATTGCAAATCGCCCACTCCACTAAAAGACACAACAGGGATACATGGAGCTATTGAGATGATATAGAAAAAAAATCACAAGATGTAAAAACAATTTGTTTGCATTAACTGGTTCTACAGGTTGGCAACGCCTAAATGGTCCTTCTTAACATGTGCAGGGTTGGAAAATGGGAATTATTTATTTGATTTTTTAATAAATTATTAAAATTTTTAACAATTTTGGTTAGTTTTGGAACAGTTTTTAAGCTTGTTAAGAAACTTAAGAACATTTTTTTTAAATTGCAGTTGTTATATAAATAGTTTACCCCAGCCCTGCTTTTGTAATTGTTTACGTAAAGATACTATTTACTATACCCTACAGTAATTATGTTTGTCCTTATATTTATAAATATTTCTGGGCATTCGTGCTGTTAAACGTTTTTTTATTTATACCTCCTTTTACTCTATACCTCCAGTAATCAAGGTAATCTGTTGTTATTGTTTAATATCAGTTCATTTATTAGCTTCCCTGCTTTAAAGATAAGTCATTTTATTTTGTAATTAAGTTCATAAAAGGAAAAAAAAGTGAGCAAAACCTTAATGTAATTTAATAGCCAACACTAGTTTTCAGTTTAAAATAGTAATGACTTCTTCCTACACATACTCTTCAGCGGACTGACACTTACACTTGGAAAGTGCTGGCAGCCAGGGACAACTTTACAGGTTTTCTTATTTGTTGTTTTAACTAGTTTTTGTTTTAAAGGTATTTGCAGCATTTGCTTTAGAGTAAATAAATCTAGTCTTAAACTAAGTACAGTTGTACAAAACCTCAAAAAGAATTATAATCTTGGTCGTAGTTAAAATTTAACGTTAATTACGGGATGTGGTTTATAAGAGTGTTAAATTACACTAGTAAATAGTTGGATTTTATTGAAAATGTGTCAAGTGTTAATGTCAATAATGTGACAGAAATGTTGTTGTAATGAGAATAGGAAATGTTACTTGGTCATAAGTGACAGACAATTGAGTTATTCAAAATGATATTAAAACTCAAGGTAGTCCAATTGAGATTTTAAAATGAAATTAAATGTCAAAATTATCAGACTTATAAGAGAATGAAATGAATACATATGTATAAATTTAATAAAAAGTTTGCTAAAGCCTCCAATACGGATGCCAAATTTGACAGTCGTATGGCTCTTTTCATTCTTTTAAATAATTCAAATAACAAGCAAGTTGCATTAGATCAGGGATGTATTTTCATGTAAACCCATACAAAAAAGTGAAACAGCTGTTTTCATCTTTGTTATTGTTTTATACTTTTATTCTCTTTTTTGTCATACGGATGGAATTTCATTTTACTTTTTCATTAGACTTGTCGTACGTAAAGTGTGATCGTGTAAAGGGACCTTTAACAATATTTCCCTAACATAAATAGTATGAAATTTTGCAACCCTGTTGTTAGAACTCTGTAAAACAGTGATGCCAATCATTTAAGTGAAGCTTTGATTAAGTCATTAAAAATTGTATAGAGTTGTTAAAAATAAAAGCTGTTTAATTAAATTTTTATTAAAATTTAATTAATTAAAATTATATTCTAAAGTTTAATTTGCTATTTTATTATTTTTAGAGAAAAAAAATCTTAATAATATTAAAACCCCCAATTAGGTTTATAAAATAAGAATATAATTAATAATTAAAAAATGTTTTTATGCGTTTAATATCAAATAATATATAATAATAATATAATACTAACTGACATAACTTTCTATGGAAATTTTTCATTAAAAATTCTAAACAAAGTGTCAATAAAAATTTATTTAAATAAATTTATTCATATGGAAATGAAATCACATAAATCTAATATAAATAAACATTAAATAGAATACCAGATTATGACAGTTGTAGAATAATAATGACATTTCTATAAAATATACATATTTTGCATAAATAATACAAATATAATTTCTATTATATAAATATGTCAAATATTTTAATGAATTAAAGTGACAGTTAAGAAAAAATTGCGGTAGCAAAAATATTTAAAATTTTTTAAACAGTGAAATGTCATTGAATGTCATTATAAATTTGACTTGACTTTAAAAATGTTTTAAAAAAATGTTCGGTTACATACGAAAATTATATAAAAAGGCAGCTTTTTTGTAAATATTAAATAATAAAAGATTTTGCAAATTACTTTTTTAATTAAAAATTATGGCATATTTTTGTTAAAATTGCTGAAAATATAATAAAAAAGAGAAACTAAAATTCAAATTTATAAAAGTTTTTTTAAAATTGCACAAAAATCAATTGCTAAAAGTCAATTAAACTTTATAAATAATTTAATCAATAATAATGCAATTTATAATTAACATAAAATTTAAGAAAAATTGTGTTAATTTTTATGATGTTTTTACACACTCCTCCATTAAAAAGTTTTACTTTAAGAAATAAAAATTTCTTTCATTGTTATTTTCCACATTTAACAAAAAAACACTACTGTTTATAATAAAAATGTTAAAAAAAAATTTAAAAGATTTTTTTTTGCATTTTAATTGGCCTTTGGCCAAAATATTTTTTTAACTGAACTTTTTCCATGGATTTATCAGCAGACAAGGGATTGGTTTGGTAATAAATGCAAAAAAAAAGATATTTTTAAAAAATTGAAGGCATTTTTAAACAAAGAAATTTAATATTAACATTAACCGTGTTTTTTTTTGTTTTAATTTGCCCACTGTCCTCATAATTGTAAATGTGTTTTGAGATGACATTTTTTTAAATTATAATTTTGCACTTTATTTGTTTAACACAAAGATAAAATTTATAATTTTAATATTGAATTGAACTTCTATTCCCTGTAGGGTTCTGTTGAATTGTTGAAGTTTTTAAAGACTATAGACAAAACTTTAGTCACGACTATAGTCTAGACTCTAGACTATCAAGAGTCAATCACGAATATAGACAAGACTAAAGCAAAGACTATAGACAAGACTATAAACAAGAATATAGTCAAGATTTTAGTCAAGATTTTAGTCAAGGCTATTGACAAGACTTTAGACAAAACTATAAGCAAGACTATAGACAGGACTATAGACAAGACTATTGTCAAGACTATAGACAAGACTATATCAAGATTATAGTCAAGACTATAGACTAAACTATAGTCAAGACTATAGACTAAACTATAGTCAAACTATAAACTTGACATAAGACTCGATTATAGTCACGACTATAGACTATATTATAGACAAAACTATAGATTAGACTTTAATCAAGACTATAGACAAGACCATAGTCAAAACTATAGGCATGTCTATAGTCAAGACACTGTACACAATAGTATTGATAGACAAGACTATAGATAAGACTATAGACAAAACTATAGTCAACACTATAGACAAAACTATAGTCAGACTACAGACTATAGTCAAACTATAAACTTGACATTAGACTAGATTATAGTCACGACTATAGACTATATTATAGACAAGACTATAGATTAGACTTTAATCAAGACTATAGACAAGACCATAGTCAAAACTATAGGCAATTCTATAGTCAAGACACTATACACAATAGTATTGATAGACAAGACTATAGATAAGACTATAGACAAAACTATAGTCAACACTATAGACAAAACTATAGTCAGACTACAGACTATAGTCAAACTATAAACTTGACATTAGACTAGATTATAGTCACGACTATAGACTATATTATAGACAAGACTATAGATTAGACTTTAATCAAGACTATAAACTAGACTTTAATCAAGACTATAGACAAGACCATAGTCAAAACTATAGGCAATTCTATAGTCAAGACACTATACACAAGGGTATTGACGAGACCTTAGTCAAAACTCTATACAAGACTATATTCAAGACTATAGTCTAAGCTACAAACTAGACTATAGACAAAACGATAGACAACGCTATAGGCAATACTACAGTCGAGACTAGAGCATAATTTATAGTCGAAACTATAGTCGAGACTATAGAACCTATAGATGAGACTCTACACTAATCTATAGATGAGTCTACTGAAAAGACTATAGTCGAGACTTTAGTTAATACTATAGCCAGGATTATGTACAAGACAATTATTAAAACTAGACGATAGTCAAGACTACAGACTAGACTAGACAAAACTATATCATCTAATAACACTATAAAACTATGTTCCCCTGCATATCCATTAAAGGGTTAATAAACCTTCATCTTAGTAGAACATGTTTTGCATTTACTTTTACTCCAAAATACCAATCGTGGGGACAATTCTGTACCTTCTAGAGTTCTTTATAAATAAGTTAAAGTTTTTTTTATAGCTTCTACTAACTAAGTTCCTCTGCCTGACCATTTAAGGGTTAATAAACCTTCAACAATAAGATTGATATATACGGCCTTTGTGGTACTTTTTTTTTTTTGCATATACTTTTTGCTCTCTACCTACTACTATTTTCAATACAATACAAGTTGACCTTGATAATGTGATAACGTTTTAACGAATTTATAAAAAAATATAAATATTTTACTAAATTTTAATTAATGTTTAACACAAAACAAACATAATATACCAAAATCATAAACGTTTCCTTTTATTAATTTCCTTCCTGGTATTGGTTTTGTCTTTTTTGTTTAATGTATAGTCGATATAAATATTTGTTTAGATAAAATTATATAGAAAAAAATTAAATAAATATGGCTAAATTATAACGTTTTTATTAGCTATAGTATATTTTTTTTGTTATAACTAAATGTTATCAATTTTTCTTTAATGTATAAGTTATGTACATTTAATTGAGTTTGCTTGGTTGGGGGCCGGGCCGGGCGTAAGAGAAAATGTTTAAAACAAAGATAAAGCAAAATTCTTAGAATTTTTTACCACAAAAAGTGACATAAAATAGATATAATTTTAATAAAAATTAGCTAAATAAACAGAATACTTTCATTTTGCTGCTGTTTATAATTATATTTACTTAATAATTATTAAATAAATTTATAAGCTAAATGCCAATGAACCTATATTTAGTTAATTTGTATATTTCACATAAATAAGTAACTCTTTTGTTACTTTTTTTTTTGTTATATTCATTTCTGTCTATCATTTGTTTGGCTTTTATAGATATAATGCTCTAAATATTTATTTTTATTTTTTTGGGGTTAAATAAAAGACAATTTTTTTATTCCAAAAGAGAATAGCTATTATTTAGTTGAAATATGATTCATTTGTCATGAATAACCTTGAGAAAATAATATAAAATTTATAATTTATTTATTTATGTGTAAACATATTTAATAATAAATTTCATTCATTTAAATAAACTTTTAGTTTTATTTGCAAAAAATGTGTAGATGAATGAAAGCAATTCATTGAACAAGTTTTCAAAACTATAAAAATGTTTTAAACAAATCTGAAGACTTTTTATCGTTCAACCTAGTCTGGTAAGCATTTCTCTTTACGCCCACCTCAACCTCTGTGGTAATGAAACTGTTAAAATAAACACTTTAAATGTTTTTGCGACTTTAGATATATTGTTATATTATAATTATTTGCAAATTATTCATAATAAGGTACTATAGTTAGCAATATTTAGTACCCCTAGTGTTATAAGCCAGTAAACAAACAAGTTTTATAAAACTTTTGGATTTAGAACAAAAATTTACATTTGTGAGAAATGTAGTTTTCAGTGTTTAAGGCAAATGATTAGTATAGTGAAAGCTATAAACTGGACTAGAGTTTAGACTATGGACTAGACTCTAAACAGTACTATAGGCTAGTTAATAGTTAAAACTATAGGGCAGATTGTTGTCAGCATAATAGGCTAGAGTGTAGTCAAGACTATAGGTTAAACAATCGTCAATACTACTTCCAAGACTATAAACTAGACTATTATCAAGACTAAAAACTAGACTATAATAAAGACTAAAAACTAGACTATAATCAAGACTATAGACTAGACTATGCTATAGTCCAGACTTTAGAGTAGACTATGGTCCAGACTTTAGACTATACTATAGGCAAGACCATAGACTACAAATCAAGACTATTGACAAGACTATAGACAAGACTTTAGACAAGACTATAGACAGGACTATTGACAAAACTATAGACATATCTATGGACAACACTATAGTCAAGATGATAGACTACACTGTAGTCAAGACTATAGACAAGACTATAGTCAAGACTATAGACAAGACTATATGTCAATACTACAGACTAGACTATAGTCAAGACTGTAGAGAAGAATGTAGACAAGCCGATAGACAAGCCGATAGACAAGACTATAGACAAGGCTATAGTCAAGAGTATAGAAAAGACTATAGTCAAGAGTATAGAAAAGACTATAGTCAAAACTATAGACAATACTATAGTCAGACTATATATCAAAACTACAGACTAAACTATAGTCAAACTATAAACATAACTTTAGACTAGATTATAGTCACGACTATAGACTATATTATAGGCAAGACTATAGACTTTAATCAAGACTATAAACTAGACTTTAGCCAAGACTATAGGCAAGTCTATAGTCAAGACACTATACACAAGAGTATTGACAAGACCATAGTTAAGACTCTATACAAGACTACAGTCAAGACTATAGACTATATTCTACGTTACGGACTAGACTATAGTCAAAATAATAGACAAGGCTATAGACAAGACGAGACTTTAGACAAGACTATAGAAAAGACTATAGACAAGAATATAGTTGAAATTATAGTCGAAACTATAAATTAATCTATAGATGAGACTCTACACTAATCTATAGACTGAAAAGACTATAGTCGAGACCTCTTAGTATGTATATAGGTTTTGGATACAGTGAAGACTATGGACTAAACAGTTATCAAAACATCAGACCAAACTATCCTCTGGTTGCCTGTCCAAATTTTCTCTTTACCTTCAGTGAAAATCTTACGGTAAATTTGAATGTCTACACAAAAATTAACTACAATTTTCTAGCAAACCAAATAAATAACATTACACTACATGTAAAATGTCAAAATTTGACATTTGCAATTAATTCAGAAAAGCATAAACAAATGCAACACAACGCGCCATTTGAACGCATGAGAAATTATTGAAAAAGATTAAGAAAGAGAAAAGAAAAATGCCGGTTGAAAATCTTGAAAAATTTTCCATGCTGATGATGATCAAGTATGAAATTGAATACAAAAAATACATATAAATTATTAATCTTAAAAGTTTTCTTTTTTTGTTCCCCACAACAAACATGAAAACGCATACTTCAACTGACTAACGACTGTGTGTGTACTAGTGCTGCTAAGGAAATGAGTAACCAACACACAAGTAACGGTTACTAATAGATAGTTTTTTGACAAAAAGTTACTTTTAGTTTTTAGTTTTCTTGTATTCTTTGTTTTCCTTATTTTGCTTGGGATATTTAAGAAAATGTTTACCCTTTTTTCTTAAAATGTATTGAAAAGTTTGAAGTACCCACAATGAAAAGTTACGAGTAGCTTTCGCTTAAGCAAAAGTTGCAAAAATTTACATCTCTAGTGTCAACAAAACCACCATATGAATGTAATGTGTTGTTGTTGTTATAATAAATCTTTAAAAGTTTGTCTTGAATAAAGAAAATGTCTATACAAAATAATCTTAAAAAATGAAGAAAAACACAAATCCATTATTGAAGATGATAATCTATGTTTTAAACATTACTTTAAGAAACCTCAATTGAAATTTTATAGTCTGAACACGTAGGAAGTTTTCTTTCTTTACTTTACTTATGGAATTTCTTAATGAAGAAGAATATTTTCTTATTGTTGATCTTTTTTTTTGGAGTTTTCTGTTTTGTTATGAAATTGATTAGAACACGCATTATTTTTGTCTAGTAACCCAGCAACAAATGTAAAAGGCATTTCCTTACACTTCTTTTAATATAAAAGAAATAAGTTCTTTTAAATTATTCCCTGTATATAAAAAATGTAAACTAGACCTATAACCTATTCCAAAGTACCAGCCCGGTAACCAGTCTTTGTTAAACAAAACTTCTTCCTATAAATAATAACAACTAGAACTGTAAACTATAACAAAGAACCAGTCCTGAAACTAGTTCTGAATCTGTTACAATCAGAAATTATCAAAACAATTAATGTTTTATAAGAGTCTTCTTTAAACAAATCGTGTTGAGTTTTCTTAACATTTATTAAAAAAGGTTTGCTGGGCAAGTTATTAAAAGAACCCAAACGTAATATTAGTAAATATTTTAATATAATTTAACCACCTTGTCTTTTTGGAAATGTATTAGTATCTAGAGTATTACTTTTATTTTCCAAATGACGCAAATAGAATAAATTTAAAATGCTGCGTCATATTTTTTGAAAAGATATTTTTAAAGAGTTAAGATAAAGCAGGTTTTCTTTGAAAGATTAGAATTTATAAAAGTTTTTAATCTAAAAAAAACTTTCTTTTGATAGAATAGGAAATTTTAAAATGGTTTATCTAGAGGTTAATTTGACATTGATATTAAATGGAAAGAAGAAACTAAATTGAAAAGTTTTAACTGTAAAAGTTGTTTAATTTATAGAATTTTTAATAAAATTTTGAAACATTTAAAATTTTTTAAATTGAAACTGAATAAAGAAAAAAGTTTTAATCGGGAAATTTTAAAAAAAGCATTACAAAGGATTCAGTACCTTCTATAGAGCATCGTTTGAGTAGTTTTGGTTGCTGCAACCAAAAATTTGTATTACATCAACTATTTGCAGGCAATGAAATGATTCACTGGCATTAATTACATATTTTTTAATGTTAACTGCAGAAATTCTGTTAAATAAACTGATTAAGTATTAAATTAAGTAAATTTTGTAAGTATTTCATTTAAAAATTAGTAATTATAAACATAAACGTTGGTTGCTGCAATTATCTAAACAATTAAGCGTTTGTAGTTGCAGTAAAAGAAAATAAACCGTTATAGAACTAAATAAATTAAGTGATTTTGCAAGTATTTCATTGAAAATTTAGTAATCGCAAACATAAAAGTTAGTTGTGGCAATTAAACCAATTAATTAAATGTTTTTAGTTGCAGTGAAAGAAAATAAACCGTTATAGAACTAAACAAATTAAGTGATTTTGCCAGTATTTCATTGAAAATTTAGTAATCACAAACATAAAAGTTAGTTGCGGCAATTAAACCAACCAATTAAATGCTTTTAGTGGCAGCAGCAGAATTTTTGTTAAATAAACCGATTTATAACTAAATAAATTAAATGATTTTGCAAGTATTTCATTTCAAGTTTAGTAATCACAACCACAAAAGTTGGTTGTCACAATTAACTTAAAATTTTTTTAAGAAATTCGTTTAAAATTTCCTATTTTCAACTAAAACTAATCTTCTTTTTGCTATTTAAACAAAAATTTGTGGTAAAAATTCTCTTGTATACAGACTTTTGCCATAAAATACATATGTTGTACAAAATTGTACACATATTGATGGAAAAAAAAATTCCTGTACTTGATGATAGATTAAAAAAAAAATAATAAAAAAAAAATTAATTACCGCTTGTTGTGAGCCATATTTTTCAGCTCCATTTACAGCCTTTTCCAATAAATGTGAACTTTCTTCGGTGGCCAACAAGGCGTTATTGTGTTTAAGATTCGATTCCGATGAGGTTGATGACATTTTGTTGTTTTTGTATTTTGTATATGATGAGATTTTTTGTTATTTAATAAATAATTTGTTTTTGTTGGTTTTTGGTTTATAAATACTTAAATTTATAATAATAAATATATGAGATTACTTTAGGTTTTTTTTAACACTAATTTTAATAAATATTTTATAATTTTGTTTTTAACAAATAAATACTAAGTTCGGGATATGTTTTGAGTATAATAAGTTTTTGTTTTTTGTTGTTGTTGTTGTTGTTGGTAATTGTTATTTTTGATTTCTTGCAAATTTTTTAAAATATATTGTTTAGCAATTACTTTGCTTTGGTACATTAAAATAGTTAAATGACAAATTTTCTGTTACGTTATCAAAATGTTTCTTTAATGTTTTGTTTGCGTCTGATGGTAATGTCCTTTGGAATGTGTCCTTTAACGTTAAGGTTATAAAACATACACTATTTTTCATTATTTTATTAACGCCTACACTTTTACTAAGACGGGGGGCATTGATGCGCCTGCGTTTTTGGACTCTGTACTCGCTGCTGTTAAGGTTTAACCGTTAAAAATACAACTCTGTTTAAGGGTCTGTAAAGTTTCTTCTTTTTTTGTTGTTATTAATTGTTAATAAATTGTGAATTTTTCTTTTATTGCAAATTTTTCTTTTATATTTTTATAAAATTGCTGGGAGTATTCTCGCTTAATGGAATTTTTTTAACACTATTCGAGTATTCTTTTTTTTTTTGTTTAATTTAAATTTATAACAAATTTTGAGTATTTTGTTTAATTCTTTTGTTTGAATTTTATTTTTTTAAAACAAGCCAAAATAAAATTTTGCTTAAATACTTTATTTATATATTTTTTCTGTATTTCTTAACACCGCCACGACTTGATTGTTAATGTCTCATTGCCTACCTTACGCGCCAAATAAAAACATATTTTGCTCAATGTTTTTTCCTTAATGAAGTAAAACTACAACAACAACAAAACTGTAAAATCCTCTCTTTTCTCTTGCCTGCAATTTCATTTAATCGAACAATCCCCCAGTTATATTCCATATCAAGCTCATTCATATGTTAACGCTCTCTCTCTCTCTTTTAATCTCACTTTTTTTTCAATTTATGCATTTCCATTTAAAGTTTCATCATCATCATCATTGTAGTCACCATGTTTTTGATAACAGCGCCAACACCAGCCCCCATAAGTAAATTAGATTGTTAACCCCCTTCTTTTCTTTCCTTGCTTCTTTGTCTTGTGCTTTGTATTCGTTCATTTGCTTTTTCTCTGACATTGATTATTGTATATCGAGCCTCTTTGCCTTTTAAGAATCAGTAACAATGGCCACAAAAACAACTACAACAACAGCAGCAAATAAAACTGGAAATTAATGCAGGCGCTTAGTAATTGTGTGTACCACCTATGTACACAATTTGTACTCTTACACTCTCTTTCTCTCTCGCATTTCCGTTTTTTAGTTATCGTTAAACAGAAAAATTCTCTCAAAAGTTTACTTTCTTAACGTGCCTCCACCTCGCACGTTTTTGTTTTAGTATCGTGCTGGGTTTTTTTTTGGTGTATTTTGTACCTTACTTAACAGTGTGGCTTATTTAGCGTATTTCGGAATGGTTTTAATGATTTTCCAAAGTTCTTGGCATTTACGAGAATTCTCGAAGTTCTATGTACATGTTGAGCGTTCTTGTATACCCTGCTTTGTTTTAAGACATCTCTTGCGGAACAATCCCATAGAAGACGTTTGTCCTTCTCCTTCTATACGAACTGATGTGTTCAGTTATATGTTCCCGATATGTAAGAAGTCTTAGCGAATTCCTAACAATAGCCAAGAATGGCCAAATCCTTTTATGTGAGAGATGGGATTTGAACAATTGGGATATCGTTTGTGCCATTTCTTTTGCCGTCCATTCTTCGATCATGTTTGATATCTCGGATAGAGGAATGTTCATTTTATTCTGCTTAATCCTAGAATAGTCAGTTAATTGCGCAACTCGACAAAGTTTCATTAGAGTTTGGATTGTAGTCAGGAAGATGTTTTAATCTTATGAGAGATGATGTAAGACTATTCACGTCGATGATCAATGACCGATGTCTTGAGATTTAGTTTCTCGTGGTAAAGGATACGGGCATTCGATAACTGGATGAGAAGGAAGAGTTCAACCTTTTCGGATAGAATTCCTAAACCAGCAACCGTAACAATCTGGATAAGAGTTTAAGCATTACGTAATCTGATGGAAACCAAGGAAGCCAAGTTTATCGGGAAAAAATTCTGACAGAACAGTTTTTGTAGAGTGTTTGGTGTTTATTCTTCCCATTCGGGTGTTCAGATTTGGAAGAACATTTCAAAGCTTAGTGTATGTTACATCATCTTCAATTCCAAAATTGGCTAGCTTTGTAGCATCAATGTGTCCGAATATCTGCGTTTAATACTCGATGGATCAATGTCTAGTACTTCTAGTTTCTCCTCCAGACTGACTTAGGATTGTACATTGTGCAAAATAGTTTCCGCCAGATAAGTGAAACAGAAAATACTCCAAAATTATGGAACATTTCAAAACTGTACCATCCACTCGTGGTGTTCTTAATTGTATAAATCTCCATTTCGATCTTTGCGAAGATGATCTCCTGACTCTCTTTCCTAACTGTTAATAGTTGGTCTCTCTTGTTATAATAAAGACGAGGAGCTAACGATCACTCTCTACTGGATTTCCTACAATTTTCTTCCTCCTTCGGTATTACATTTCCACAAGAGCTTAGACTACCAAATTTCTCCAAAATTTTGGAAAATTCCAAATCTGTACCATCCAGTCGAGGTGTTTTTAATTGTATAAATCTCCATTTCGTTCTTTGCGAGGTTGACCTCTTGACTTACTTTCCGAGCTGATGATAGATGGTCTCTCTTGTCATAGTGAAGTCGAGGAGCTAACGATCACTTTCTAATGAATTTCCTACAAGAATAGAAGGCACAGAGCTCCTTATTTCTTCCTCTTTCGGTATTATATTTCCACGAGAGCTTAGGTTTCCAAAATTCTCCAAAATTTTGGAAATTTCCAAAACTGTACCATTTAGTCGAGGTGTTCTTAATTGTATAAATCTCCATTTCGGTCTATGCGAGGTTGACCTCTTTGACTTTCTTTCCTAGCTGATGATAGTTGGTCTCTCTTGTCATAATGAAGACGAGGAGCTAATGACCACTTTCTAATGAATTTCCTACAAGAATAGATGGTACAGAGCTCCTCTTACTTCTTCCTCTTTCGGTATTATATTTCCACGAGAGCTTAGGTTTCCAAAATTCTCCAAAATTTTGGAAATTTCAAAAACTGTACCATTTAGTCGAGGTGTTCTTAATTGTATAAATCTCCATTTCGGTCTATGCGAGGTTGACCTCTTGACTTTCTTTCCTAGCTGATGATAGTTGGTCTCTCTTGTCATAATGAAGACAAGGAGCTAATGATCACTTTCAAATGGATTTCCTACAAGAATAGATGGTACAGAGATCCTCTTATCTCTTCCTCTTTCGGAGAGCTTAAACTTTCAAAATACTTCAAAATTTTGGAAAATTCCAAAACTGTACTATCCAGTCGAGGTGTTCTTGACTCACTTTCCTAACTCTTGATAGTTGGTCTCTCTTGTCATAATGAATACGAGGAGCTAACGTTAAGCAGAGTTCCATTTGCACAATCTGATATTCACAATGTAGATTCAATCATTCCTGCATTTTATTGGTTCGATGCTATATCGGTGATGTCCAGCCGAACGGGTCGAATTATCAGGAAGTAGATGATATGATATTGTATCCCTATTGTGTACCCTAGATAGATCATTAGCTTCTAATCGATACTGAACACATACATAAATGTCTATTCGATGTGCTGATGTCGGGTATCAGAACCAAGATTATACGTCTATTATCGTCTGGACTGATCGGTCGACGCTTGTTCTTCATTGATTTCTGAATCTGTTTTCATCAATTTCTATAACAAAGGCACAGAAATGTTTCGTCGAATGAATATGATTTAATTTTAGTTATCAAGAACCCAGATGATTCATTAATGTTATCGCTTTTTAGATCGAACGAAATTTCAGTAATGTTCACATAAACTTTAGATTTCATATAAATGCTTTGACAACACTGTCTCTAACCACCAGACATTAAACAAACAACAACAAAATAAATATACAAATGAGGGTGTGTGTGCCAAGTTACAAGTGGTAGGTTTGTGTGTTTACGGAGCGTTTATAGAGGCCTTTTGACGTCACACACTCTGCAAGTTTACTTTGAATACTTTTTTTTTTTCCAATTCGTTTTATATGTACATTGAGGCACAGTGATATTATTCAAATAAAAAATATTTGGTGAACAATATTAAATACATATTTACATAGTAGATTTGTTTTTGTTTGGAAAAATACAAAGAATTTGAAATTAATTAAAAACAACCGACGTAGGTAAACGATTTTAGTTCGGCATTGCTTAATAAATATAATTTTGGATTATTAATGAGCACTAATATTACTGGTCATTAGGCTTTAACGACGTAAAATGTCATATTAATTTAATAGTTTCAGGTTTACTGTTGAAAATCTGGTTAAAGTTTCCGTTTAGTTTAAAAAATTGTATACCTATTGATCTATTACTTACCAGGAAGCAATTTGGTAAGAGAGTAATGTACATATTTAAAGAAAGGACTAGATATACACGGGCGGGCACACGAGTAATATGACCTGTCAAAGTATTGCTTCTGAAGAGCAAGGATGGGATTGTCTAAATGTAATATGTAATAAATTACAATGTGTAATGATTCATTTTTTGCAATGATTAAAAAAACAAGCAATTCACATTAGGTCAGGGTTGTATTTTTATGTAAACACAGAGAAAAAGTAAGACAGCTGTTTTCATCTTTGTTATTGTTTTTTTCATATGTAAAGTGTAAAGTGTGATCGTGTGAAGGGCCCTTTAAACTTTACGTACTTAAAGTTTGTTCATGTGAAGTGGGCTTAACAGTTTTCCAAAGAAACTATAACTTGATCTTTCTTGTCATTATTAGGGTGGAGAGCAAATTACTGCTGTTATAACCATATTTGCCATAAGTTAAAAGATATATCGAAGGTTGATATTCACAAGATAGATTCATGTATATCGGGAAATGATTGCTGCGATTATATGCCGTTCATGATATACATATTAAACTTAAGTGTGGATCTTTGTTAGCTGGGGTCTAGGAATGATGATTTGTACAAAAACTTATGCGTGTTTTCTGTTATTTATAAAGATCCAAAACTATAAACTTTAAATCAAAGTAGTCGGCGATTTCTTGATCATGTCTAAACAGATCATTGGTCGATTTAGTTTATTTTTAATAATGAAATTCTGGAGTACATATCTTATATACTCATCAAAGAAATGGGTCGAAATTTATTGGGTTTTTTATAAGGATGCTTTTAATTATTGGCTTACGCTTACTTTAACCGAAAGTCTAACTTTATAGATGAAGGAGTTTAATTATTTTTTTATATTTCTCTTAAATGTATAACGAATTGTTTTTGTCACATTTTAACAAAATTATACTGATGTCATTCCTAATAATTTGCTAAATACATACAGCTAAAGTAAAAAATTAATTAATTTGGTTTCGTTTGCTAAAATTAACAAATTAAACTTGTTCTCTTTTAATAGCAAATAAAAAAAAACAAAAGGTCAATTTTAGATGAATACCAGTTTTTGTTTTTGAACTTGACAGCCCACTGTGTCTGCGTTGCTACGCATAGCAACAGTTTTATTCATCATCATGAGCAATTCACATAAAAAAACACATTCAATGTAGTACAAGAAAGAGTAGAAATAAAAACCAAATTCATATGACTTTGATTGTAATAACAAAAATTTTGAGAGTAATTTGAAAATGGTTGTATCTGTACGAGCAATCAAATGTCTTCTCCAAAATCAGAAGCAAAAAGAAATAACTAAAAATAAAATCTACTAAAAATATTCAACGGAATTTTCAAGTGACTATGAATACAAACGTGACTTTTGTAGCGCAAACCGCATAAAACATTACGTTTCGTTGGGGAGACGCCAACAACAACAATAACCATACAACCATATCGATTTTTTATTCATACATATAACTTTCTTATTGTTGTTGTTGTTGTTGCAGTGTTTATTTAGGTGAATCTTTACTTTACAAAGTCACCTTCAAAATACAAAATGAAAATTATTGAATTTTGATGAAATTTTCGTTTTATTGTTGTATGTTTATACGAATAAACAATTTCCAAAATTAGATAAATTACTAACATTCTTACGTACATAGAATTTAACAGAACAAATGAGTAAGTGTACCAGAAAGAGTACATATTTCATTGTCTATTTCGAAGGACCATTTAACAAACAATTTTGCTCTCTTTGCTGTAAAAGCATTTGTTAATGGAAACTATTAGCCAGAGAACTAAATGAAACTATTTAAGGGACACGTGTTTTTTTCCTTATGTAGTTTCTTGCTAAAAATCCAAGTCATTTATCAACAATTTTGTATTTTATAGTTAGAACTTGATAACGATATGTATTTAGCCACCCATTTATACTTTTATTTTAAAACATGTGTGTTTGTTTGTGTTTGTTTTTTTGCGAAAAATGTCATATGATTTATGGTAGGCATAAAAGAGCTTTTATTGTTTGTTTGCTTTTTCCCGTTAATTATGTTCTCTCTCTCTTTAGTAGTATGTAAAAGTTTTGTTGTGACGTCACGCAGAGTGTTTGTGACAAGCCCCAAAATCTTTAACCAATGAAAATTAGTTTTGCTTCATTGGCCTCTAAAATTCATGTAAGAGTATGTGTGTGTGTGAATGTTTGCATTTGTTTTGTACTTAAAAGAAGAATGAGAGCGATGTGGTGGAGGTAATGATGATGATGATTCAAAACATAAATAAAACAACAATAAAGTATACAGAAAACACTTGACACAGACACACACACACAAATGGTATCAGTGTGTCAGCAACAGAACTCGGTTAAAACGAATACTTTTTAGAGCAAAACTTTAAGGTATACATACTAAAAATTGGCAAATATGTAAATAATAACAAATGTAAGGAGCCATGTAGGTCTTAGTGGTCATCATTCTCTGCTTTTGACGAGCGGTTCATGGTGGTCGTCTTTGTGTCACCACAATGAGCATTTTGATAAGGTTTCTATGATTCTAAGTTATGGAAGTATAAGAGGCTCATACGATCCACATAGTCCACCTAAAGTGCTCTGTGTACACCCTGTGGGTGTATTAATTTTGGGTGTCTTGATACAAATCTTTTATGCGGCAATTGTACCAAGTAATAGGTGTAAAGTGCAAACTTTCCGACATATACTAATGCTCAATAAGATATCGGGTTCCTCTATTTTGGGTCCGGAGAGCAAACTCTAACAGGTTATGTAGAGACCTACTGTAACTTAGGATAGTTGAAAAGTAACAGTCTAAACTAATCAGCTATCTACTGGGCTCTACTATGGGTTATTGGAGGTCTAGATCGAACCCAAATCCTTTTTCACGAAGAAGAAACCCTATTTCGCACTCCTTAACATCAAAATCTCTGGAATAAGATCATCAATGTCTCCTTCAAAATAAGGTATAATCCGCTGAAATTAATGGCAATCATTTTGGAAATTCTTGGAAACTCGTTTTCATACTGTGGAGAGAACCTTCTATTCTCAACAGTCTCGCAAATTAATGGAATCTACCAATTTCCTGTATACCTAAAACAGGCAATCGTTGAATGCGTTAAGATCAAAAGAGATACCATGATGTTCCAAATCAAACGCTTCAATTTCGGCAGATCCATTAAAATCATATAGAACTGTTTTCAAAACCCAGACCTGTCTACAAATGATTGAACGATCTGAGTCTTCGAAATAGATAAGGGCCTCGTCAAATTGATAGCATGTGCCAAAGAGCGGTTTTGCTATTTTTCTAAAGCTCTGATCAAGAATAGTTGAAGGAATTAAGCTTAACTTGGTCTCAACGAAAATAGAACTGTTTCGTAAATCCAGGCCTGCGGACTAAGGTTCTTCGAAGTAAACTTAGGCAAATGATCTAATTAAGAATCATGACAAATGCGCTAAGTTCGACATTGGTCTCTGTGGAAGAGATACAAAGAAGTTCCTCAACAACAGCCAAACTTTTTCGCTTCGCAAATGGAGAACTGTGTTCAACGTTTAGAAGGAGGCCACAATCTCCGAAACCCAAGGAAGTTCTAGACGACTTGGATTCATCACAGGTTCAGGAAAACGTGGGATGTTATGAAACGTTAAGAAGACCCTGATACTGACCCATGGGTATGTTATCAAAAAATCAACTTCACAATTTACAATGTTAATCCAAGATACCAAGAGATTATAGAACAATGTTGCTACGGAAATGCATATCTGCCTTCGAACGTTTGAAAGATAGTCAAGGTCTCCGAACCTGAAGAAAACTCTTAAAGGCTTGTGATCGTTTCAGAGAAATCACTTACTAACTCAAGAATAGTTGAAGGAATTTATCTTGACTTGGTCTCAGCGAATATTATAGAACTGTTTCAGAAATCCAGACGAAGAAAACCCAGGCAATCGATCTAATAAGGAATCTAGACTAATGCTATAGATTCGACATGGTCTCTGTGGAAGGAATACAAAGAAGTTCCTCACCAACAGCCACAATACTTGCCTGAAAGCTACTGGAAGAAAGCTCTTAATAAGAATTTGTTTAAATCCTATAGATTCGACTTAGTATCTGAAGAAGAGATAATAAGAGATTATAGAACGGTGTTACTTCGCCTGCCTTTGAACGTTTGCAAGGTAGTCAAGGTCTCCGAACCTGAACGAAATTCATGAAGGATTGTGATCGTTTCACAGAATTCTCTTGCTAACTCCAATAAAATATGGGAAGTTACGAAGTCGAGTTTATCTTCCCATATGTCTTAAAAGTAGACGGCATTGAGGTCCCTGGTTAAGATACTGACCCGACACCAATACATATGCAAAGATTCTATGGTCACATTGGACAACGATGAAAATTTTAGAATACCTTTAACATGGAAATCCAAACATTTTTATCAACTGAATGGTAGCCAGGCTCTCCGAAGTGGAAGGAAATTGTAAAAGTATTGTGTTTATATTGAAACAGAAGTTACAGAAACCGACAGTCCATGTGAAACATAGGGAGTTATATTACGTTTGAGCTTATCTTTTCGCATGTTTACCGAACAGAGGACTAAGAAGAAGTTACTGGTCAAATCTATAAAGAATTGTCCATTCTTTGGCAGATAATTTGATGAGAATAACCGGATCCTTAGTGACTTGAAAAATTCAAATGGTGGAAGCAAACCTTCTGCTTATAAAGAAACAGCAGATTTCCTTAAGTTCGATAGAACATGAAATTGTAAGTATGGTAATAAAGGGGAACTTTTTCGAGCATTGCTGACTGTATAGTAGGTATAAATCGAACAATATTGTCCTCCAAAGCGTCATTTGTAGCTAGATCAACAGCATAAAGTACTACACGAAGATCTGAACTTCGATGAACACCCAAAGAATCGTTTTAATTAAGATTCTGCGCTGGTTTCGACGTAGTCTCTGTGGTAGAGATACTTAGAAGTTCCTTAACAGCCACAGATCCATCAGAACTAGCGGAGATTATTATCTAGCAGAGCTTGGCTTCGGAAAGGCAGGTGTGGCTTTGAACGTTTAGAAGGTGGTTAGGGTTTCTAAATCCAAAAGAAATTGAATGATTTACATAGTAATCTGTAATGATTTGTCAATTCTTTGGCAGATGATTTGATGAGGGTAATCTGTTCCTTGGTGAATTAAAAAACTCAAATGTTGGATGGAAACCTTCTGCTTATAAAGAAGCAGCAAGTTGTCCAATTAGAAATATCGGGTGTTTCCTTAAGTTCGATAGAACATGAATTTGTGAGTATGGTAATTAAAAGCAACTTTTTCGAGAATAGCTCGATGTATGTCAGGAATAAAGTGAACTATGTTGGTGTCCAAAGCGTCAATTTTAGCTGGTTCATCAGCATAAACTACTACACGAAGATCTGAACTTCGATGAGCTTTAATTAAGATTCTGCGCTTGTTCCTCAACAGCTACAGATTCATCAAAATTAGAGGTGATTATACACTACAGTGCTTGGGTCCGGAAAGTCAGATGTGCAGTCAGGGTTTCTAAACCCAAAAGAAATTGAATGATTTACATGGTAAATGTTATTAATATGGTAGCCTTGTTCAAGTGGCAATCTATTCAATATGAGTTGCCAGAGTATAAATGTCAAAAAGGACAGCGCATTTTGACAGTTCGTTAAAAATTTATTCGCCTGTTGTTATAATGTAATATTTAAAATATATACTTAATTATATATTTTGCTTAACATAGTTATTGTTGTTTGTTTGTTTAGTTTAGTTTTTAAATTATAAAAGAATATGTATAATTTTTCAGCTGTTAGCTGTCTACTACTAGACAATAACAAAAAACGTAGGTACATAAATTAATAAACAAAATCACGCGATTTACTGAAAAATAACAAATGTCAGGTATTTTTTGGATTATTTTTCAGTTGTGGTTACTTTTTTTTAATATTTTTAAAATGTGTATATAGACAAAATTTATTTAAAGAAAGAAACACAAAAAGTAGAAGAAGTATACATAAGTAAATAAATAATAACCCATATACCCATATAAAAGACTTGGTTAGAGGCAAAATAATACAACTTAATCGATTGTCTGTCTGTGAAGGTTGTTATAGTCATTTTTTAAAAGTTAATTACCCATAAGTTATACAATTTCATTTATAGTTTTAAAGGGGGGGAGGGTATGGTTTAAAGTTTTTAGTTATATGTGAAAATCCTTTAATTGCTTTTTTTTTAAGTTTATATCTAAATTACCCTTTCTTAACCAGCTTTTAATAATTATTTTGTTTATTTAAAAAAAGTATATTTTTTTCCAATTATTATTATTATTAACTTCAATGTCATTTAAAAGTCATAAAAGTAATCAATTGTTTGTTTTTTTGGCCATTCCAAAACATTTTATTTCTGTTGTTTTTGTGTGTTAAACATTTATAATTGTTTAATGGGGGCCCGACAACTTGGCAAGATTGAGTGAGTGCACTCACCTACAATTTGTACTTTAACCTCTTTTGTTTTGCCTATTTTAAAACTTTCTCTCTCTCTCTTACTCTTTTATTATGCTCTTTTCACCAGTACTAACACTAATTTTGAACAGCTTTGCCTAGTCATTTTTGGGGAATATTTTTGTTTGATATAGCGTTTCAAATTTTATCGTTTCAAAACGGAAATTCACAAATTATACTTTAGACTTTGAAAGTGCTCAAGTATTTTTAATGAATGGGGTCTTTATGGTTCATAGGTTTAAGGTATGAATTTGAAATTTTTAATCAAATGTTTTAATCATTCCTAAGAAGTTGATATTTGATAACAAATAATAACTGATTAACTGTAGAAATGCACTAATTTTTTTAAATTTAATGCTAATTTTATATTAGTTACTCAATAAAGTACTTTAGATATTTAAGTTGTTACTTTTATTAGTCTTGAGTCCAAAGATTTGGTAAGTTATATTAATATGTCTTAATCATATAACTAATGACGTTATCAACTACCTCCAGGGGGGGGTCAATTATTTAATTTTCTTTTAATTTCACAACATTATAATACATATAGAAGTTATGTATGACAATTATTTTGGGGGCTCGATGTGTCTGATTAAATGACTAAATCACTAAGCAAGAAATTATAATCGTTATAAAAATAATAATGATTTCAAGAAGAAACATGGGTATTATTTAAGAAATTATAGAACGTGATTGAATCCGCATATAACTTTTTGAAACTGTATGCTCAAGATGATTTATTGAAAGTAGAATTTTGGCCAAGTTTAGAACCTCCTAAACGGCAGAAAGTTCTTCCTAAGACCATCTTGACCCCATAGAATCTAATTTCAAAACTTTCTTAGTTGGCTGATTCGTACTTGATTCCGAATTCCGTACTTGATTGTAGTAAAACCGTACCTAACGTACTAAAACGATATGGGTTGATTCATGTACGGATTTATAGATTTTTCTTGAGTGTGTTGATACCACGATGAAAAGAGCTTCATTAACGAATTGGTACTTTTTGTACCAGAAGATATAAAATCCCAGAATTTTGGCCCTAATATTGTAATTTTTAACTCTAAACTCACCGGAAGGCGTAATGCTGAGATTCGAATGAGTAAGGTGCTCTTTATCTTCAATTCATGAACGAAAAGGATTGGGTCGCAAACCTAACATTATGTACTGGATGTAATAATGCGGATATAAGACCTATTCCATCGTTCACTTGTACAAAATACAAATACTGGGTTTGCTGTACTATTACCGGCTTTATAACTCAAAACCCCTCGCCTGTCTGAAAACATTGTAAGACGCATTTGTCCTTGACACCTATATTAAGTGCAGTTCAAAGCTTTGACGGAACCTTTTGTTTAAGAATACCAAAAGAGAGAGACTTTGCTGCAAACAGAGAGCGCAATCTGACCCCAGTTTGAAAACTTTCTCCTATGAATTTTCTTAGATTTGAGAATATGAGAATAAAATCTCGTAACGTCGGTTCTTAGACAGTCTTGCAACTATCAGGGTTCTCTACTCCATCGATTATAGTTGTTATGAGTTTTAGGAATTCGGGAAAATAAAAATCCACAATAAACGGAAAGTCCTTAAACGATAATTATATTCATATTACCCTCCCCGCAATAATAAACATGATCGATGAATGTGTGGTAGAATCTCCGCAATTATCGCTTGCAGAACGTGCTGTCTTCACAGAAAAGGTCATTCAAACTTTTGGACCTTGATTGAATGTTGTTAAGACACTTTGTAGATGAACTTTCCGAACACTATATAAATGGGCGTAAGTTCTTATTGTCAGTTGTTGTTTACAAGATCCCTGACTAAGATATCTGCCGTAACTTACTAAACACTATATTGTACATCTTACCTATAGATCTGCATATTATGGCCATAACTGCCTGCAGCGCAGCAAGGCTCACGTCAACAGAAAGTTGGAAATCAAGAACATATGAACCAATCATCCGTGTATATTACCCCATACACGGATTTCGATAGAGTTCCTTCCAGGAGCGAGTGGTGTAGGGGTAACTTATGCTCGGTATACCGAGCGAATATACCACCAAAATCTTTGCAGATGGTTTTAAAATAAACAGTGGTGTTGGTTCTGGTTTCTTCTGTGAAGAAGCTGGGATAAGTATATCTCACCGTCTTTCCAACAACTGTAGTATCTTTCAGGCTTATAGGGTAATACATGACCTCAATATTCAAGGCAATATAGGAATTTTTGTCGATAGTCAAACGGCACTTTTCTCACTAAATTCTTACACTACCACTTCCCTATTAAGTAGTTAGACAATGCAAGAAAGATCTGTCTAGGCTGGGTCGCCTGTCTGACACTAAACTTGTTCGGTTCGGGTCGCCGGTTAGATGAGCTTGCCAGAATGGGGTATATAACGCCGTTCCAGTAACATCCCCGTTAAATTTTATCAAGAGTAGTATCCTCAGATTCTATCTTCAAAAAATAATCAATAAGAGGTGGTATAACCTATAAGAGGAACGCACAAGATTCCTTATAAACCAAAGTGTACGGGATATATCGTATAGCAGTAATAACAGAAAACTGGATGCTAGGCAGACATGCAAGTCGGCTTGGGCTACTTCAATGAACACTTTCGCAGTTGCAAAAACAGGGAAAAGGAAGAAACGGCCTTCCATCTTTCCTGCGAATGCCCTGCTCAAAAACGGTCAAAACGGAGTCTCTTCGACTGTACTTGACTGTTCGCGCGCAGAGAACTACTACGTTAACCAACCAACTTACTAGTCAAAATAGCGGCTATGTTTTTCATCAGATTTTCGGACAATTATTAGTTATAGAATAAAAAAATGGGTTTTTGTATAAACGACGTTAATGAGTTCCGATATCTTGCGACAGGACTATTTCATGATCAGAACTAACATATTGTAGAAGTATCGATTGGATTTCCTAAGATAGAGAGTAATTTTTCATATATCAAACTATAAAATTATTAACATCCATAATTTTATTATTTGAGGTTATTATTTACACTGACAAAAGTGATGTAAGATCAAATAAACATTACGCTAGATATTTTATAAATGTAAACATATGCATTATATTATTTGATATGAACGCTCTTTAAAAGTAAAGTTTACCTTTTACAATTTTAGTAAATAGATTTCAATTTTTAATTAAACATAAAATATTTTTTAAAAGTTAAATGATTCATAAAATTTTATGAATTTTTTTCCACTACAAATAGAACGAACATTAATAAATATCTTATCGAAAACTTAACTATTAACTACAATGACACGCCCTTTTTTCAATCAGCAGACTATATTATTAAGGGGCTTATCAAAGCAGACATTTATAATATTTTTATTGACTCAGGGGATTTTAATAAACTAGTTAATAATTCTAATATTTAACTTAATGTTTATGACCATAAGAGAATTAAATGAGATTTTTGAAAAAAAATACCAATTTTTTTTAAAGCTAAATAAATAAACTTTATTATTATAAAACGATCAAAGGTTTTTTTTTGGAGATTATATTAACTGAATATAATCTAAAAATGTTGTTTTTGTTGATAAAACGATAATTATTTGTTTAAAATGGTCAAAATGTCATAAAAATATAAGTGACGTTTTACGCATTGAACAAAGTACGAATGAAAATTTTTGCAAATTAACAATGCAAATTTTATTAATGTCGGTCTTTTTATTAGGGCGTATTTCTACTTTATTGATAATAGAAATAATCTATATAATAAACAATATTTATAATTTAAATTAAATATTTATTACGGTGAAATTGTAAAACAGTTAACAATACTAATACATAGCAAAACAACACAAATATTATAAAATGTTTTGCAATTTGAAACTAATAAATTAATAATAAAAAAATGCAAATAAAAAAACGTGATCTGAAATTGTTTGTTTTCAAATGTAGGTTTATGGGAAAAAAAAAAGGGGCAGAAGGGGGAGGGGAGAAAGAGGGGGGGAGGGAGGGCGAGAAGCGAGGGGGGGGAAGAGGGAGGGAAAAAGAGGGGAAAAAAAGAACGGAAAGGGGAGAAGAGGAGGGAGGGACGAGAGAGGGCGAGAAGACCGGGAAAAGGGACGGGGAGAAAAAGCGAGGAAGGAACGAACGAAGACGAACGGAACGAACGAACGAAGAACGAACGAACGAACGAACGAACGAACGAACGAACGAACGAACGAACGAACGAACGAACGAACGAACAAACGAACGAACGACGAGAACGAAAACGAACGAAGAACGAACGAACGAACGAACGAACGAACGAACGAACGAACGAACGAACAACGAAGAACGAACGAACGAACGAACGAAACGAACGAACGAACGAACGAACGAACGAACGACAAACGAACGAAGAACGAACGAACGAACGAACGAACGAAACGAACGAACGAACGAACGAACGAACGAACGAACTAACTAACTAACTAACTAACTAACTAACTAACTAACTAACTAACTAACTAACTAACTAACTAACTAACTAACTAACTACTAACTAACTAACTAACTAACTAACTAACTAACTAACTAACTAACTAACTAACTAACTAACTAACTAACTAACTAACTAACTAACTAACTAACTAACTAACTAACTAACTAACTAACTAACTAACTAACTAACTAACTAACTAACTACTAACTAACTAACTAACTAACTAACTAACTAACTAACTAACTAACTAACTAACTAACTAACTAACTAACTAACTACTAACTAACTAACTAACTAACTAACTAACTAACTAACTAACTAACTAACTAACTAACTAACTAACTAACTAACTAACTAACTAACTAACTAACTAACTAACTACTAACTAACTAACTAACTACTAACTAACTAACTAACTAACTAACTAACTAACTAACTAACTAACTAACTAACTAACTAACTAACTAACTAACTAACTACTAACTAACTAAGTACTAAGTAACTAAGTAACTAACTAACTAACTAACTAACTAACACTAACTAACTAACTAACTAACTAACTAACTAACTAACTAACTAACTAACTAACTAACTAACTAACTAACTAACTAACTAACTAACGAACTACTACTAACTAACTAACTAACTAACTAACTAACTAACTAACTAACTAACTAACTAACTAACTAACTAACTAACTAACTAACTAACTACTAACTAACTAACTAACTAACTAACTACTAACTAACTAACTACTAACTACAACTAACTAACTAACAAACTAACTAACTAACTAACTAACTAACTAACTAACTAAGTAACTAACTAACTAACTAACTAACTAACTAACTAACTAACTAACTAACTAACTAACTAACTAACTAACTAACTAACTAACTAACTAACTAACTAACTAACTAACTAACTAACTAACTAACTAACTAACTAACTAACTAACTAACTAACAAACTAACTAACTAACTAACTAACTAACTAAGTAACTAAGTAACTAACTAACTAACTAACTGACTAACTAACTAACTAACTAACTATTCAATTCTAGTTCAGTTCTAGTTCTATTTCTGTTCTAGTTCTGTTCCAGTTCTCTTTCTAGTTCTGTTCTAGTTCTGTTCTAGTTCTAGTTCTGTTCTAGTTCTGTTCTAGTTCTGTTCTAGTTCTGTTCTAGTTCTGTTCTAGTTCTGTTCTAGTTCTGTTCTAGTTCTGTTCTAGTTCTGTTCTAGTTCTGTTCTAGTTCTGTTCTAGTTCTTTTCTAGTTCTGTTCTAGTTCTGTTCTAGTTCTGTTTTACTTCTGTTTTACTTCTGTTCTAGTTCTGTTCTAGTTCTGTTCTAGTTCTGTTCTAGTTCTGTTCTAGTTCTGTTCTAGTTCTGTTCTAGTTCTGTTCTAGTTCTGTTCTAGTTCTGTTCTAGTTCTGTTCTAGTTCTGTTCTAGTTCTGTTCTAGTTCTGTTCTAGTTCTGTTCTAGTTCTGTTCTAGTTCTGTTCTAGTTCTGTTCTAGTTCTGTTCTAGTTCTGTTCTAGTTTTGTTCTAGTTCTGTTCTAGTTCTGTTCTAGTTCTGTTCTAGTTCTGTTCTAGTTCTGTTCTAGTTCTGTTCTAGTTCTAGTTCTGTTCTAGTTCTGTTCTAGTTCTGTTCTAGTTTTGTTATAGTTCTGTTTTAGTTCTGTTTTAGTTCTGTTTTAGTTCTGTTCTAGTTCTGTTCTAGTTCTAGTTCTGTTCTGTTCTAGTTCTGTTTCAGTTCTGTTCCAGTTCTGTTTTTAAAATCCAACAAAAAATTCTTATTTAACTGTCTTTTCGCTTTAAAACATTCTTTGAATTCCAACCCATTAAACCCTAAAATACTCCATTATCAAATCTGGTAACTATGACTAAAACACTGTTCATAAAAAAATGTTATCAGAGCTTTCAGGTGTTAGAACAATAAGAGAATGAAAGCGTTTAAAATAGAACACAATAAACTCTCTTTAACAATAAAAAAAAAAGCTTGCTGATAAGAAAGCTTTATTATTAATTGAATTTCCAATACTTCTCAAACTTTAGAATGATTTCATTTAGGGTAGTGTCAGTGTGTGCGTACACACACAAACCCGTATATTAAACACTGTCAAACACTTAAACGGTCGTTAACAATTTAAAAATGATTTAAATGGCAGTTAATTTGAAAATGAATATGAAACAAAAAGATTTTTCTATAACAATAGAAGCAAACAGTTCATGTTACTTAATTATGTGGGTATTTACTTAGATGTAGAATAATTATTTGATTTTATATATGTATTAAGAAAGAGGGAATAGTGTTAAATATGTAAGTATACAGAATATTCTTTGTTCAAAATTTTTTTGTTATTAAATTAAATAATAAACAATTTAATGGTGCCATCATCCGCACACAATTTGTTACTCTAGTATAATTGAATTTCTCATCTGATTTTTTGTTGTTGTTTAATTTAATAAGGAAATAAATCATTTTCATTTATGAAATTCACTTTCTTTTGATCAACAGAGTTGTATTTATAGTTACAACAGCTGTTAAGAAGTATGTCAATACGCAATGTAAATAAATATAAATAAATTTTTAAATTTATTAAAAAACAAATAAAAAATTATCAATAATATTATGAGAAAATATTTGCCATAAGAATGTGTAAGTACTAGTATAAATTTTGTGTGTTTTTAAAGATTAGTTTAAAGCAGTTTCTTTAATAAATTAGAACAACATGGACGTCATTTAAGATTACCAGTTTTTCTTTAAAATGTTTTTTTTTATTAAATATAACTGTAAAATTGGTCCAATATTGTTTATGTAACTAAGAACATAACCTATGGCGCTAATTTTATATATGTACTCCCTAATGTTTCAAGGAAAGGGTTGTTTTGCTCAATTTTAAAACAATTCTTAGCATCCTTTATCATTGAAGTGTGTTTTTGCATGTCTAATCTATTTTTAGAAATGTCTTTAAACTTTTAAACAATTTATCGATTACCACAATGTACTCGAGAAGGTCACCCCTTTATACCTTTTAAAAATATACGCAACAGATTAATGTACATTTACATACATTCATACATACATATGTAAATGTGTATTTATTTCTATCTTTAGAATAAAAACATCGCAATTTTTAAATCAAAAATCAATTTCTAATTTTAATAATTCTCCAAGGAATCTACAACGAATTGAATGAAGCCGGCCGAGGCATAACCCGTTGAACCTTATAATGCTTAAAAGCTAAAACATTTCTAAAACTTTGCCGATAAAACCGATCATGTTTACTAGTGACGCTGTAAAAGTCCAGATCATGGAGAAGAGCTCCACCAAGATAGGGTAATTTGTGGTCTTGTAAGGCTGGGCAGTCACATTGAAGGTGTTGTACCGACTCCTCTTCTTGCTCGTCGAAACAACTTCTACAGTAGCTTTAACATGGGTGCACATACGTTCCGACATATATCCAATAATACAGAGAGTCCAAGTCCTATCCTTTGTAGTATCGATATTCTATTAGTGGTCACATTTGACAACCTGAGTTCCATCTCACCCAAAGTCCATCCATCTATCAATTTTGAAACAGTCACCAGGGAAGTGTGAATATCCCTTTGCGCAAGAGTTAAGTCTAGGGACGACCCCTTGATTGCGCATTCATCAGATATTTCATTTCCCCGGTTGTCCTCATGTCCTAGAACCCACATAAATTCAACGTGATGTTGCCAATGATTGAATACAGTTAAGAAAATATTTTGACTTAATAACATTGGAGTTAAGAGCCTTGATTGATGCAAGGCTGTCCAAGTATATATGTATAGTCGAATTTTTGAGATTCAGTTCTCTGATTCTTCTCGCAGCTGTATCGATGACATATATCTCTGCCTAAAAGACCGTGCAGGTGTTAGGTAGTCGAAGAGACAACAGAAGATTTAGTTTTCCGGAGAAGATTCCCAAGCCTGTGTCTCCCTTAGGACAGTGTTCGCGGACCAATCATTCCTTGTGGGTATTTTGGTCTTATATGACCAGCTCTCGGTTGGTTAACGACAAATTGTGAGAATGTACTGCTATGGATGCAATCCGAGAAGATGAACTACACGACTCTCAATCGCTAACAATGATTTATTAAGATTAAGCACACAATCCGACTAAATACTTAAATCATTCGGTTCTCAGTCGGTTAATTATGTTTTATCAAAAGCGAATAAATTGCGAGTCTAGACTTATATCAAGCGGGGTTTGGGACAATTTAAGATTTTACATGCTCAATTCAATCAATTACATGCTGAGATCACCCAAAAAGTTTAAATCACGCATTCGTACTTGATTCAAATATTTTGTACTTGATTCTAGTAAAACTGTACTTAACGTCCTATGGAAACCAATTTGTTTTGATTCAAGTACGAATTTATCGATTCTTTGTTTCAGAAAGTAAAGAATTTCAGATTTTTTTCTTGTAGAGGTCAGGTGTATATACCTTAGGAATCATACTATATAGTACATAGTTTGTTACAACTTCTATTATTTTAATTACATTTCTTACACTTCATTTTCCCCTTTATTCCCCTTAGTTATATAGAACCGTGAATTTTATCAATATTAATGGAAAATTTTCCATTAAATTACGTTAAAAATTTAACACGATTTTGCATGTTACTTTTGTTATTTGTTGCAAATAAAATCTACAATATTTTAAAAATTATTCACTACAACTAAAAACAATCTGAAAAGGAAAGTACATAAACAAAAGAAAAATAAAATATTTGTTTTAAACAAGAAATGAGAAAACACCTGTTAATTACAAAAATAAACAATAAATTTATAAAAAAATATTAGTCTAATAATTTGGTGAATAACTAAATACTCTACGTCATAAATTTGACTTTAATTTATATGAAAAATATGATTATTTTAGAGCTCTATATAGTCGAATATCTTTATTAATTCGGAAGTACCTTTCGAGAACTTCAGTAATAAGAATTGTGAATGTTTGTATTGCTGAAAATGTCAAAGGGAACTTCGGAGAGAAGGGTAATTAAGTCAAATATCTTGAATGAGTAGTAAAGATTAAATATAAAAAGTACTTTTCTAATTTATCTAAAAATCTGGAATAATTAGCTAATGACATAATTGATCTGTCTTTACATATATTATTTTCAAAAATTAGCCTTTGTTTACCAAACATATGCGATTTAATCAAATCATTATCTTTAAAAATTCTTTAAAAACTTATAATTCATTAATTAGGTTCACTTAAGAAATAAACATAATAACAAATTAAGACTTTAAGTAATATTAATTACTTTTAAATTCTATATAAATTCTATAATATATTTTATATATAAAAAAGTCTGATCGTCGTCTCACACCTTTCAGAACGTTCATTATTTGCCTGACCGCCCTCAACAAAAATAGAAATCAATCAAATTCTCAACGCATTTGTAATTAATTTCATTAGATTAAAGATAATTTTGAAAAAAAAAAAAATATCAAAACGTAAATACAAAATTTATTAGAATATCATTCGTATATACAATCAGTGATGTATTTTAAAGCATTTGCTGATTAAAACCGTAATAAAAACAATTAATCAAGGTCAAATTTTGTTAATAAAATTTCAATAAAGTATTTAGTTCTAATCAAGGTTATATTTAAATTTAAAGTAATAATAAAATTAAGTGCATTTTTTAGCAAAAGAAGAAGGTAATTAATCAACTTTAAAAGTCAATAATATTGTTTTTTAAATCTGTTAGTTATTTATTTTAATACAAACCTCTCAATAAAAAATATTACAACCTGATGTTCTGTTTCAGCAAATGTTTGTTTGGTATCACTTTTGTGACACCACTGCCAACTACTTGGCAGCACTTTCTAGTAATGTCAACTTTGTTTAACATTTACGGTAGATTTTTTTATAATTTAGCCAAATTGCAATTGAAATATTAACTACAAATTCTCGACATCTGGGCAAATTTATATATATTTGTTTTATAACATAAATTTGTTTATTTATTAATCAAATAACATTATTATCACAATTACTTAATATATCTTTTGTTTTTTTTTCTTTCTTTTTCATTACTTTTCTTATCATTGTATTTATGAGAATTGTTGTAAATTCCTTATAAGTAATTATGATTAAGCACATAATATTTGGGACAATAGAACTTTAAGATAAAGTAAATACTATAGAAATTACGTACTTGTATAACAGGGCTGGATAATTCACATTTCGCAATAGTACTTTATCTAATTTTATATTAGATATTATATTATAAGGATATACTTTTAACTTCACCTAACCTATGTCAAAGCCTTAAAAGGCGTAACTGGTGCTCTAAGGAAAGTTAGAACTCTGGCACTTTTATTTGTCAAAAAGATCTTGACAAAATACCATTAAACTTTATATTTCCGATTTCTGATATTCCTAATTTAATTTAGCCAATACTTTTTAACTATTTTATATAAAAAAAAAGTATATTTCATATTTCAAAAGGAAAGTTAAACAAATAAATCAAATATTTCGGAAAATTTGGGTTTATTTTATGTTAGATAACTGATACTTACAGATTTTTAAACAGGAACTAAGTATTAAGTCTGAAATGAAAAGAAATAGACATTAAATTAGTAAAAGTTTAAATAAAAATTTACATTTTTTAAAGGTCCCAATTTGGAACCAAGTTAACAACCAGAATTTGCAGAAATACTGAACATAAGAAGATCGGCAAATTGTCTATGGTATTACAAAATATCGAATAATAAACAATAAAATCCCGTACATCACATTAATATAGGTCTAGTTATGCCGGGCGTCTTAAAAAAGGATGGCGAGATATTCAAGGGGCGCACTAATATGGGAAAGGCGATTGGGGGATTCAATTGGCAACTGTATTGCTGATGGATTTGCAATGACAAGAGCCTCAATGTTGGATATGGATAAGGACCATGTCTGCCGAAATACGCTAAACGTATGCAGGAATCATATATTAATAATGAGCTATCTTGTACTAGGTATAACCAAAGATCTCAAATCTTCTGAAAATGATTCATTCTCAATTAAGCAACATGGCAGTAATGTACAGGATACATAAGAATCGGATTACCTCATAATGACTTCTGCCGAAGTTGTCTTGACGAGAAAAACCTGTCAATTTCTCAATGCCTACATTAGACTCAGCAATTGGGTAGAATATAGTAACCACTGATTGTACCGAAATGCAGTCTGTATGAGTAATTTTCGGAAAAGGGTCTTTAATCAAATATAACCTATTTCTGCATAATTCGATAGAGTGTTTAAGTTCAATTTTATCTCTAAACCTAACTTGTTCATTCGGGAGCTTATTGTGCTTACATATAGCTTGGGTTTAAGTAGTTGTATAAGTATTATCCCAATCGAAACTTATCTCAAGGTAAATTAACTAAAAGCCGATATAGGTCACATTGACAGTGTATACTGGATTTTTTCGAAACATCAGACGTAGCCAAACGAATACCATAGAAAGAAATGTTCGGAAATTGAGAGCTAACACCCATGGTAATCTGCTGACTCTAAGCAGAAAGATGAACGGGTATGGGGATCTACAAACCCCATGAAAACACCAGTTTTCTAAATGTATCTGAATGAAAAGTGGCGTAGTTAGATGTAAACATCTTTTCCGAAGGACAAAGAGCAATAAAAGTATTATCAGCTGTAAAACTCAAGTCTAAGGCAGTATTAGAATGTATGAAAGCCATTAATGAATCTTCTTACGCAGGATTAGAAAATTTTAAGAAATTGCATTCAGGGGACTACTACTGAATAATAAGTGGACTATAATTTCAAGTGTGATTCTCTCAGCAATAAAAATTCCATGTAAATGTACCGGACAAGGTGTAAAACAAAGATTGGTAAAATTTTTTTATTGAAACATTTCAATGTTAAAACCTTTAGTTAGTGCTAACCACCTTTAGTTATTTTTAAAAGATTTTTATAAAAATAATCATTTAAGTTGTAATATAACCACTGGAAAAAGAGTTCGAGATATATAAATAAAGAATTTTTCCATTAAGTAGGCTAATAATAACCTTAATCTCTTCTCTGATGAACTTTGAAGTAAGTTTTCATTATTGTAAAGTTTATTCTTAGAATTATATGTAATATATATATGTAATATATATTACAAAAACTCGTGTTATTACCGTAGCCAGTTCAGTCTGGCGATAACACCAATTAAATGCAGTTCAATTCAAAACGAATAATCATTAATATTCTCTTATCAATAGCTTTAATATACGAAGGCGTTACAAGGGGGATCGTCCGAGTAAATCAGATATTGTTATGCAAATGTATATAGTTGAAATTAAGGCAACTGGAACACACGTTTTTAAAAAAATATTATAATAAACAGTAAAAATTTGTATACATTTCAGAGTGTTTTCAAATTAAAATTTCAATTGAAAGTAAACCATTATTTAAAAAAAAAAAATCACATGTTTTGGCCCAATTTCATTATTATTTTTTAAAAAAATTTCAAATAATAATTTATTATATTAATTTTTTGGCACAAAATCATTGCCCATCATTATGTGAAAAAGAATAGATTCTATTTTTAGTTAACAAATGAAATTATTCTATATATGCAGACGAAGGTGAACTTGACAGCTTGCCTCCAATATCTCCTCTATTTATAAATTATAAACACTGATAAACTTTCAGTAACCTTGGACCAAAAATAATATATAATTGTTTTGTTTGTTTGAATTCTTCCAGTGTATAGAGTACATTTAAAAAAAAGTATGACGAATGATGTAGTTTTCATTATCGAATATTTTTGTTTCTGAAATCGTATGTTTATTGCAATTTTAATAGAAAGAACCCATTTTCAATCATACGATTCAATTCACTTTAAAAACTTCAATCAATTCATTAAAAATGATTTTCTTTGTCTATTTTTAATTGCATACACATTCCCATCTCTGTTTGAAATGTTGTAGAAAATCTAAAACGATTAACTTAGTTAGTTGTTATAACTAATTTAATCTAACTAATTTGATCAATTATGACAACTAAATATCCGTGGAAATTTAATAATTTAATTATTTTTTTGTAAATTTACTCTCGAAAAAATCTTTATTTACAATTCAGATGAATTTTTAGTGCCACTTACCGGCAATTTTTATATGAAAACTGTCAATATATCGTCGGGAATTAATATAAACAGATATTGGGTAAATGGTGGTTCAACGGTTTTGAAGTGATTACTTATTTTTTTTCGAATTGAACACCCTAAGTTGTAGTATAAGAAGAAGAAGCAAAATCAAGTCAAGAATTATCAACAAGAAAACTTATCAATGCATTTATTTACGACTAACGGTAATCACATGAAACTGTATAGAAAATAAAGGGGTTCAATATATAATCGGCTACGCCGAAGCTAATATATTGGACATGCTCGAGCATCAGTAATGAGCAAATTTAAAGCGATTTCGGAAGATGGTAATTTTTTACTCTTAAATATAATTTCGAAATAAAGCCTAATATGGGTTATAGGGATGGCGCGGATTCTCTTCAAAAACGGTTGGATAAGCGTCTGTAGAATCTAGGAACTAAGGATAAAATTTAATCGGTTTTAATAAACGAGTTTTAAGCATCAGTGTGGTATTCGAGAGAGGAACTTTCATGAAAGTTTTAAAAACGAACTTTACAGAACGTAAGAAAGACGAATATCCTATGAACCGAATAAATATGGAATTAGGATGGGCCATACCAGAGTGCTGAGTGTCAATCCAACAAGGAAGACGAAAATGCCTATCTATATAGAAATCCGGATCTGATAAGGTTTAATCAAAGAAAAAAGTGAAAGGAGAGGGGGCTTGGGGAAGTCAACCTGCAAATTGCAACATGGGCGAGAGAACCTCATACGGACACTTGAAATAAAATCTAATTGAGTGACCCCAACGATAGCAGGTCAAAAGTCAAAGGTTAATAGGTAAAAAGCCCCCTTTGAATGTTTAAGCCCAAGGTTAGAACGACACACAGGTTTAAGAGCACAATCAAGGTAAACTAAGGACACAACAATACAACCTTAGGCAAATGGATTTGTACTAATGTAGAACATGTGGACTAGGCAGTATCTCTGCCGTTGCCAAAGTTTCATCGAAATAACATCCAAATATATTGAGACCGATGTTATTCCATATATTACATTCCTCAGGAACACTGATTGGAA
Organism: Lucilia sericata; assembly: GCF_015586225.1. Classification (NCBI taxonomy): domain Eukaryota; kingdom Metazoa; phylum Arthropoda; class Insecta; order Diptera; family Calliphoridae; genus Lucilia; species Lucilia sericata. Next base: position 21,434 of record NW_023994421.1, on the reverse strand, counting down.
AATTCTAAGGAACTAAGTCCAGGAAAATAAAATTCTAAACATTGGACGATAATTCCTTTCATAGATCGCTATGAAACATATCTCCCTTCATTTCAAAACAGCTGATTGTTAATAAATGCTTATTACTAAGAAAAGTATATGTTAATATTAAAATATATGTAAATCTATTATCAACTTTATAATAATACCATTGATATAATAATAAAGTATTAATTATTATCCATATAAAAAAATGTACGTACGCATCGTGGAAAATTTAAAAGAATCAACTTCCAATAAAACAAACAACGAAGTTTCTAAAACGTCAGTTATATATAAACTGTGCATCACATATCTCCAGATTTAGTTTGATGGATTTTGCATTCTCTAAATGTCATGAGCTGTGATATGACGTTTATAAAAACTGACCGATGACCGATAAGACTGATTACCAGCAAACCGTAAACGATAACAAATAATATACGCAAGTAGTAAGTACCTAAATATGTCAGCTATAGCAAATTGTTTTTAATAAATAAATTAAAACTAATAATTTGTTTACACTTGATAATACGATTTATTAAGAACTTTCTAATCTATATAAACAGACATATGAACCGTGCATGCACATAATGTTATTCGTAGCATGAGAACAAAAGTGAAATTGTTAGAAGGGGGGAAGAAAACCATAGGAAAAATATTAACATTTAAATTAAATAAATGAAATATTTGAAATAAAATTGAATTTGATTAATTTAAATAAACTTGTTTTTTAATAAAGAACCTGTCAAATATATGGCAAATAAACTATTGATTGTAAATTGTTCCAAAGTTGAATGATTTGACGTCAATTATGAATAAAATTAAATAAAATATGTCTCGTCAGTGTAAGATTGTTGTAAACAATTTGATTATTATTTGTTTGTAATGTGACTGCGATAGGACGTGCCTTCTTTTCTAATACGTGTCAATTTGTATGTCATTCGATGATATTTCATTACAAATTGTTGACGCCATTTTTGTAAAAAGAGAGATATGAGGTTTTGCGTACCTTTTTATTAAGAATTTGAAATAAAGTAGTATTTTACATAGATTGAAAAGTATTAGAATAGAACAGGGTTGTTTTGTCTGATAAACCGATTAACCTCCAAAAGAGCTTACAATAACAAATTACTTACTTACTTACATAACTAACTAAATAACTAACTAACTAACTAACTAACTAACTAACTAACTAACTAACTAACTAACTAACTAACTAACTAACTAACTAACTAACTAACTAACTAACTAACTAACTAACTAACTAACTAACTAACTAACTAACTAACTAACTAACTAACTAACTAACTAACTAACTAACTAACTAACTAACTAACTAACTAACTAACTAACTAACTAACTAACTAACTAACTAACTAACTAACTAACTAACTAACTAACTAACTAACTAACTAACTAACTAACTAACTAACTAACTAACTAACTAACTAACTAACTAACTAACTACTACTAACTACTACAATCTATCTATCTATCTATCTATCTATCTATCTATCTATCTATCTATCTATCTATCTATCTATCTATCTATCTATATATCTATCTATCTATCTATCTATCTATCTATCTATCTATCTATCTATCTATCTATCTATCTATCTATCTATCTATCTATCTATCTATCTATCTATCTATCTATCTATCTATCTATCTATCTATCTATCTATCTATCTATCAATCAATCTATCAATCATCTATCTATCTATCTATCTATCTATCTATCTATCTATCTATCTATCTATCTATCTATCTATCTATCTATCTATCTATCTATCTATCTATCTATCTATCTATCTATCTATCTATCTATCTATCTACCTATCTATCTATCTATCTATCTATCTATCTATCTATCTATCTATCTATCTATCTATCTATCTATCTATCTATCTATCTATCTATCTATCTATCTATCTATCTATCTATCTATCTATCTATCTATCTATCTATCTATCTATCTATCTATCTATCTATCTATCTATCTATCTATCTATCTATCTATCTATCTATCTATCTATCTATCTATCTATCTATCTATCTATCTATCTATCTATCTATCTATCTATCTATCTATCTATCTATCTATCTATCTATCTATCTATCTATCTATCTATCTATCTATCTATCTATCTATCTATCTATCTATCTATCTATCTATCTATCTATCTATCTATCTATCTATCTATCTATCTATCTATCTATCTATCTATCTATCTATCTATCTATCTATCTATCTATCTATCTATCTATCTATCTATCTATCTATCTATCTATCTATCTATCTATCTATCTATCTATCTATCTATCTATCTTCTATCTATCTATCTATCTATCTATCTATCTATCTATCTATCTATCTATCTATCTATCTATCTATCTATCTATCTATCTATCTATCTATCTATCTATCTATCTATCTATCTATCTATCTATCTATCTATCTATCTATTATCTATCTATCTATCTATCTATCTATCTATCTATCTATCTATCTATCTATCTATCTATCTATCTATCTATCTATCTATCTATCGATCTATCTATCTATCTATCTATCTATCTATCTATCTATCTATCTATCTATCTATCTATCTATCTATCTATCTATCTATCTATCTATCTATCTATCTATCTATCTATCTATCTATCTATCTATCTATCTATCTATCTATCTATCTAGCTATCTATCTATCTATCTATCTATATCAATGCGTTGTTAATTTTAAAAATCTTTATGAAATTGTTCATGGTACTCTAAAAAAGTACCATTTTGGAGCTACATATTTATTAAGTATTAACAGTTCTATTTTTCAGCATATTTCTTAATTGTTTATTATTGCGGACAAGTTCAAGATCAATAGGCCTGCTTTTTCCACTAAATTGTGTTGCACTGATTGATTTTAATTAATTTTTTCAATTGATTTATTTGTACCAAAAAGGGGCGTTGTCTGTACAATAAAAAGGCATTTCAACAATTTAAAAATCAAAACAATTTAATTGTTGTAAAACGTTATTAATTGTTTAGGAAAAAAAAAGAAATTTTTTGAATTTGTAAAAGAAACTATTGCATTGATTTGATTTCTGGAGATATTTTTAAATTAATGATTTAAAAAAAGATTTTTATAAAAATAAATAATAATATAATAAATAAATAGTATATTTAAAAGTAAATTTCCAAAATTTCGAGAAAGGTGCTTAATAAATTGTGAGGATTTTTGACCTCAATTAGCATTTCTTTGTAAATTCAGGGGATTAGTGTTGCCGTTGCATCGTATCGATAGTCATCGTCATGTATTTGTGTTTATTCCATCTTGTCTTCCAAAATTTTTATTTTGAGATTAATAATAGTTTAAATTGTTTTATTTTTTTCTTATCAAAATGCAACCAATCAAAGTCTAGCTTGTTCAATGACGCAAAGACCCAACACATGGAATAATTTATTTTGATTTAAAAGAATCGTAAAAAAATATAATTTGTTTATTTTAATAAATTTAATTAAAAAGAAAACAAGTACGCGAGGGCCACATTAATTTTTTTATTTTGATAATTAACTAAAAATAATATTTATGTTTTATTTATATAAATATTTTATAACACTCGAGCTTAAAATGGTTCGTAGTTTAGATTTACTTAATCTCTATTAAAATCTATGTTTAAAACTCCAAAATATTGCACAGATTCCTCCATGAGTAAAGATTTCATGATAAAATCCACCAACGGGGATTTTTTATTTTATTAACGACAAAATCTTTTCAATTAACCCTCACATTACACTAATTAAATACTTATTTCTATATTTTTATTAGAAGAAAAATTAAAATTAATAAAATACAAATTTTAATAGCAAACTTATTACGCTTCCACTTTAAGAAATTTTGAAATACATCGTAATAAGTCGTAAATTTACTTCGTATTAAACAAGTTTTGGTATTTTAACGTAATTTTTAGAACAATTTAAAAATCCCCATATTTTTTATATTTACGAATGTTTGTTGGTTTGTTAATCGCGCCTAAGTTGCTTAACCGATTTTAACGTATAATGATCTTCAGTCTTCCGACACGAATGTGAACTAAACTAATCTATATGCTAATCTATAGTCATACCGTGTCTATCCTTTATTTTAGAATCGGACGTGTTTATGGCCCTCTCTTCGATTAGAAATCAAGGTTTTTACTCATTTTGTGCGGCACCCTGATCTGTGTTTGATTCGTTATCCTTAAAAAAGCACAACAAACAAATAATGGAAAGCAAAAACCAAGATATATTAATTATAAGGTAGTGTTATCAGAACAGCTGATCGTTTTTTGCTATTATGTTCATTTTTCGCCGTGGTGTATAATTAATGTCAAACTTTGTTTACATTTTGTAAATGTCAAACTTTGTTTTCATTTTGTTAATGTCAAACTGGTTTCATTTTGTATATGTAAATTTTGTGATTAAAGTGAAATTGTGTGATTAGGGTATATTTTTGTGTTTTTAATCTTTAAAAGTTAAAACATCAAAATAAATTATAAACAGATTCAAATTTATAAACATTTTTTGTTTAATTTAAATTCGCTTTGATGTATTTGTCAGCTGTTTTTGAAATTTTTCCCTTACAGCCAATTCGCCTTCAAGTGCAGGCACAATGTCAAACTACATATAAAAAAAATATAACCAATTCGCTTGGTATTCTGAATTCGCCGATGACACTACCTTATAAAATTAATATACCTTGGCAAAAACGAAAGTATTAAAATTACGACGCAGGCACTAAATAAATCAATAACGGCGGCAAGAGTTTACCTGCTCGTCAGCTATGTGACGTCGTCATCTTGCGGTCATGAGGACTACTATCAAGTAAACAACATGCCATGAAGAAGTGAAGGATAAAAACGCATTCGGAGAAAGCTTTAAGCTACCTGCAGCCCTTACCACGCAGGTGTTGGTGCTGACTTTGAGTACTCAAATGATAAAAAAACCTAATTCCAATAAATATATGAAGAGAGGATGGTGAAGTATTTGAGCGACAACGATAGCCCAGCTGTCGACCACTTGAAACAGATATCTGGGGCACAGAAGAGTCAAGTGAATCATTTAATCGCTGCTAAGGTCAAACAAACCAAATAGAGCGGGAGCAGAGTGTTTAATGAGGGAGAATGGGAGGGAGTATCAGCGTAATGATCATGAAGCTGACGTCATAAGTATCAATGTGCTTTCATACTAAAAAACTTGGTGGAAAGTCTCACTTATCCCTGAGAAGGCGTTAAACTGAAACTATTTAAGAAGAGGGATTTTCCGGTGCTCTTTACGTTCAATGTTTACATTAAGAGATAGCGCATTTTATGCAGCCAAAATGCTAAACTCTGGTCACTTTTCTTGCACCACGAACGAAGGTATAGTCTAGTCTATAGTCTAGTCTATAGTCTAGTTTATAGTCTAGTCTATAGTCTGGTCTATAGTCTAGTCTATAGTCTAGTCTATAGTCTAGTCTATAGTCTAGTCTATAGTCTAGTCTATAGTCTAGTCTATAGTCTAGTCTATAGTCTAGCCTATAGTCTAGTCTATAGTCTAGTCTATAGTCTAGTCTATAGTCTAGTCTATAGTCTAGTCTATAGTCTAGTCTATAGTCTAGTCTATAGTCTAGTTTATAGTCTAGTCTATAGTCTGGTCTATAGTCTAGTCTATAGTCTAGTCTATAGTCTAGTCTATAGTCTAGTCTATAGTCTAGTCTATAGTCTAGTCTATAGTCTAGTCTATAGTCTAGTCTATAGTCTAGTCTATAGTCTAGTCTATAGTCTAGCCTCGAATCTTAGATATAAGGAGAAATTCTGATATTTGGATTTTAATCCTCTAGAAAAGTATAACTTGCTCACATAAGAGTATAATTTGATCTCTGGGATAAAAATTTGTCGGCCTGCGTTAGCATACAAACTGCTAAAAGTTTCTTTAGATTCGAACAATACTGTACATACTCCATTTGACCATAGTAATGTATTAAATAAGAAGTCAATTATTTTAAAAATGTTTAATTCAAACTTGTGTTAACTTGTTATATTCATTACAAAAAAAAAAAAAAAAAATAATATTTAAAACAACAGAAATATTTTCTATTAGATAATACAACTACAATACCTTTAGTAGAGTGACGTTCTATGAACAGTTTATAATTGAATTCAATTATTGTCTTCAAAATGAATAATAAAATGTTTGATTATTGTTAAATTAAATCAACACATTAGGAATAACTAAAATTTAACCAAAATAAATTTGAAAACATTCCTAATTTTTATTGTTTTTTATTACTTGCAGCAGCACTTGCTGGTCATTTAATGAAATTTGATATTGACCCCCAAAAACAATGAACTGCGAAAACTGAAATTTAAATTAAACGAAAGTAAAGATGATATTTTATTTTATAAAAAATACAACAAAAAAACCATTAAATGGAATAAATTGTGCCAAAAATTTGAACAAAATCACTTATTTACGAGTTTGAATATATTCACTCATTGTCCCTTAACAAAAATACAACAATAAAATTTTGTGATAAATGATCGTTTAATAAATAAATTTATTGCGTGTTAATATGAAAACAATTCTCGTTTTCCTTTTCTTTTCCCCCAAACAAGTTTATCTTCTCATCTCATCAAATTTTTTGAAAACATTAATTTTATTTAAAAATTTTTGTTTTAATTGTTGTCAATATTCCTGCGGAAGTTTTGTGTTCAAAAAATACTTGTTTAATTTCATATGAAATGAATGATTACTTTTTATCAAAATTAAAACTGATGATAAAAACAAATTTAACATCAAATTAAATCCATTAAACCGCAAATGTTATTTAATGAACAATGAAACTTTTTTCTAAAAAAAAAAAAATTGAAGTTCAAGCGTTTTTTATTCACATACTTTTTCACTTTAAATCAAGTTGATGGTCGTACATTTGTACAGGGTTGTCTTTGAATATTGTATGTCTCAGTTGTTGTTTAGATTTTTTTTTTCAAAATACGTATTTTAACCTTAACGAAAGAGATGTAAATTAGTTAAAATTTAAAGTGAATTAAGAAATTTCGCTAAGATAAACAAACTCTGTAATTCTCTGTTCTCACGGCAAATTGAATTACATACTTAATTCGCGCTTTGAATTATTTGACAATACGATTTGACGGTTCACCGCCATTACAGTTTTCCTTCATCTATTGTATGTTAAGTCAGCCATGAAAAATTAAAATATTAAAATAGTACTAGTCTAGACTATGGACGGGGCTATAGACTAGACTATATACAAGACTATAGTCTAGACTATAGACTAGACTATAGACTAGAATCTAGACTAGAATCTAGACTAGAATATAGACTAATATAGACAAAACTATAGACTAGACTATAGACTAGACTATAAACTAGACTATAGACTAGACTATAGACTAGACTATAGACTAGACTATAGACTATAGACTAGGCTATAGACTAGACTATAGACTAGACTATATACTAGACTATATACTAGACTATAGACTAGACTATAGACTAGACTAGACTATAGACCAGACTATAGACTAGACTATAGACTCGACTATAGACTAGACTATAGACTAGACTATAGACTAAAATATTAAAATAGTACTAGTCTAGACTATGGACGGGGCTATAGACTAGACTATATACAAGACTATAGTCTAGACTATAGACTAGACTATAGACTAGAATCTAGACTAGTATATAGACTAATATAGACAAAACTATAGACTAGACTATAAACTAGACTATAAACTAGACTAGACTAGACTATAGACTAGACTATAGACTAGACTATAGACTAGACTATAGACTAGACTATAGACTAGACTATAGACTAGACTATAGACTAGACTATAGACTAGACTATAGACTAGACTATAGACTAGACTATAGACTAGACTATAGACTAGACTATAGACTATAGACTAGACTATAGACTAGACTATAGACTAGACTATAGACTAGACTATAGACTAGACTATAGACTAGACTATAGACTAGACTATAGACTAGACTATAGACTAGACTATAGACTAGGACTATAGACTAGACTATAGACTAGACTATAGACTAGACTATAGACTAGACTATAGACTAGACTATAGACTAGACTATAGACTAGACTATAGACTAGACTATAGACTAGACTATAGACTAGACTATAGACTAGACTATAGACTAGACTATAGACTAGACTATAGACTAGACTATAGACTAGACTATAGACTAGACTATAGACTAGACTATAGACTAGACTATAGACTAGACTATAGACTAGACTATAGACTAGACTATAGACTAGACTATAGACTAGACTATAGACTAGACTATAGACTAGACTATAGACTAGACTATAGACTAGAATAGACTATAGACTAGAATAGACTATAGACTAGAATAGACTATAGACTAGAATAGGCTATAGACTAGACTATATAGTAGACTAGAATATAGACTAGACTATAGACTAGACTATGGACTAGACTATAGACTAGACTATGGACTAGACTATAGACTAGACTGTAGACTAGACTATAGACTAGACTATAGAATAAAAATTATTACTTTTTATATACATTATTTTTTAAATTTCAATCAAATGTCGGTATTTAGTCTATTAATTACATTAATTACTTCTCTTTCAATTAAAACTTTTCTTCGGAAAGCGTGTATGGCAAAATAATAAAAACAATAAATACCTATCTGCTTTACTACTCACCACTTTATTTCTCATTCGATTTTTGTTTCTTTATATTTTGCTAACAAAAAGACTTTCGGCAATTTACATACATATAAACATCAACCTCGACAAACTCAATGCATTTTTTGTGTTGATATTCTTTACAATTTGTCCAAAATAACAAAAAAATATATATAACGTTAACAGACTCATTATTAAAATAATGACAATAAACGAGATTCACAGACAAAACAGACAAGTTCTTCCGTATTTCTTTTTTTGTGATAAAACAAAATGTGTGAAATGATTTTGATTTTTATTCATTTCGCTTTCGTACAACTTAAATAGAATAATAACAACAAAATAAAATGCATAAAAAATAATGTATGTAATAATAATATTGTTTTCGGAAATCATTAGTTGACAGTTTTTTACACGTGATATATAAATACGTGTTATTTGTTATTGTGCCAAACATATACAGAGTGTGACATAGATTAGGAAGGCCCCCAATTTATACGGGGCCCGCTAAAATGAGTTTTTAAGTTTTTTTTAAACCCCTCTTATGTTATACAAAAAGTATTTACAAATCCCGATATTACGGTTGTCAAATTTCGTACAAATAGCCATATCGAAAAAACTACCGGAATTTCCCGGGATTTGTTTTCAATTTGTTTGTATTTGTTTTTATAAAATAGGCTTTTCCTGATCGAAACTACTTTTATTATACCTTTTATATAGCTGTTAACATCTATTAAGGTTGGTTAAGTAGGCACTTATTTTCTGAACCTTCCTAATATGTCTGTAAAGCATGCAAATGTCAATGTGTAAAATGAAAATGAAAAAGTGCGATTTTAATTCTAGTTTTATAGTAATGAGCAAATGTATATGGTTGATGTTAATTAATAAGTTAATTATTTAATTACACACATTTAATTAAATTTGACAAAGTTTTAATAGCGATAATAGTTTACAATTAATAACTGTAAAATATTTATAGTGTAATAAATAAAATAGGCGCCGTTGTCAGATTTGTACTATTTACCATAAATTGTTTCCGTATTCAGAAATGTAGCATTTTTTTTGCTTTGATCTAATTGGTCTATATTCTTAACTGTAGACTGATCTGTAGTCTTTACTATAGTCTGGACTATAGACTGATCTTGACTATAAACGTATTTATGGTTTTGTCAAAAGACTGGTTTAGAGACTTGACTATAGACTGAATTATAGTTTTGATTAAAGACTGATCTATAGGATTGACTTTGGTCTTGATTATAGACTGATCAGCTTTGACTATAGACTGATCTAAAGTTTTGACTGCAGATTGATCAATAGTCTTGACTACAGAGATCTGTAGTCTTTACTATAGTCTGGACTATTGACTGATCTTGACTGTAGATCTATTTATGATTTTGACAAAAGACTGGTTTAGAGTCTTGACTATAGACTGATCTATAGTCATGATTGATGACTGATCTATAGGCTTGACTTTGGTCTTCATTATAGACTGATCTATAGCTTTGAATATAGACTGATCCATAGTTTTGACTACAGATTGATCAATAGTCTACACTATAGACTGAGTCTGGACTACTATAGTCTATTACTATAGTCTGGACTATAGACTGATCTTGGCTATAAACTTATCCATGGTTTTGATAAAAGACTGGGTTTCTTGACTATAGAATGATCTATAGTCTTGGCTTATAACTGATCCATGGTTTTCAATATAGACTAATATATAATCTTGACTAGAGACTGATCTATAGTCTTTACTATAAACTGGTCTATAGGCTTGACTATAGACAGATCTAGAGGAAAGACTGTTCTATAGTTTTGACTATTGACTGATATATAGTACTAATTATAGAATGATCTTCAGTCTTGAATATTGACTGATCTATAGTATTGACTACATATAATCTTAGCTACAGGCTGATATACATATATATTTTAAGTTCTGACTATAGAATGATCTATAGTATTGAATATAGATTAATCTATTGTCTGGAATATAAACTGATAAATGGTTTTAATTATAGACTGACTATTGACTATAGACATATGTATGTACAATGTACATTGTACATATTTATATTCTTTACTATAGGCAAATACTATAGTCTTGACTGATCTATAGTGAAGACTGGTCTTAGTATAGTTTTGACTATAGACGATCTATAACCTTGACTTTAGTCTTAATTACATACTGATCTATAGTATTGACTTTAGCCTTAACTATAAAGTGATCTATAACATTGACTTTAGTCATAACTATAGAGTGATTTATAGTATTGTCTTTAGTATTGACTATAAACTGATCTGTAGCCTTGGCTATAGACTGTAGTATGGACTACAGACCGATTAATAGTCTTGATTATAAACTGATCAATAGTCGTGACAGTAGACTGATCTATAGTTGATGATATACTGATCTATAGTTTTAATATAAAGTCTGGTCTATAGCCTAGGCTGTAGTCCGATTTGTAGTTTAGACTTTGGACTAGTCTATAGCATAAATAATAGACGAATCTATAATCTCGATTATAGACTGATATATTGTCTTGGCTATACTTTGTGAGAATGATCATACACCCAACATTATATAAATTTCCCAAACTGTAATGGTTCTTATTTATATAATTTTATTATTAAAATGCATTGCATGCAATTTCGCACACTTTTTATTTTGGAATTTATTGCTATAATTTGTGAATGTCAATGTGAAGTTAAAATATTCTTTATGGGCAACAACTGAATCAAAACATTTTTAAAGTGGTCAGATACTATTGATTATAGGAAACAGTAGTATTTTATGTAAATGTCCTTCAGACGCATTATTCGTTTCCTCATATGAATTCCAGTAAAATTTATAATTGGGAAGTAGAGAAAGTAGAATTTTTATTACTAATGTAATTGGCTAAGTAATTATAAAATTGATTTAGGTGGAGACATCAGTGATGGGTATACTGATACGTGTACTAGAAGTTTTTTGATTGAGAGTGAAGCGGAGAAATAGATTTAAGTATAAACTTATTAGTTATTTCAGTTATATTATTAAATACGAGAGAAGAAGTCGAGAAAGTGTATAGAAATGTGCAGAACATTTTAATAAATATCCAACCCTGGGTTGCAATGTTTTGGTAGTTTTAATTGTTACCAACAGTTCTGATAGCGAATGCCATTTAAGAATCAGTATTTTGCAAGATCTGATGGGATTCGCATTATTTTTGGAGTTTGTTTTTCTTATTATTACATTTCCACTTGTTGTGGGATATGACTCACTGTCATTTTTTTATTTACGTGTTATTTACAAATTCGTAAATAAAAAAGTGTTTACAAACTTTTTAAAATTACAAAATTGTATCTATGGAATGTACAAAAAAATATTTAGTTAAATTGTATAATTAAAGTGAATTTGAGTAAAACAATTTTTAAAAATAAACTTTAAAAAGATAAATTTGTTTTATTTCACACACTCTCTCATTATATAGGGAAATAATGTAGAGATCATCTCAATCATTTAAAATAATTAATATTTAGTTTTAACATTAAAACAGCAATAAATAGTTTTCCCCACAAAAATTCTTTTTAAAATAAATAAAAAACCCCACAATAGTCAAATATTTATTATTATTATTTTATTTACAATTGTTTATTTACAAATAATTTTTTTTTTTCAGAATTAATACATTTTCATTTTATCACGAAATGTTAGAAAATTGCATAAAATCAGGTTTAAATTTTTAGTTTGAAGTACAGTGCAACAATTAAAATTACTTTCATTATTATTTTATAAAAATTGCAAATTTTTTGTTGTTGTATTTTTTCTACACAAATTGCTAATTTGATAGTTGAGTGATTTTCCAATTCAATACTTTTAAAGTTGGTTTAAAATTTTCTTAATTTTCTATTTACTTAGGTGTATAGGTAAAGTGTATTGTTTAGTTATTAATAAATATTTGTTTAATAATACTTAGGTTTCCTAATTGTAGAATTTGAAGAATGTTTGTTTAATTAAAAAAATAATAAAACAAATTAAATAAAAAACCACAACTCTTAAAAAATTAATAAAAGTTTAGTTTTATATTTTGAAAAAATCAAAGAGAAATATCGATCTATAGTCAAGAGTATAGATCAGTCTATAGTTAAAACTAGAGATCAGCCTATGGTCAAGACTATAGATCAGTTTATAGTCAAGACTATAGATCAGTCTAAAGTCAATACTATAGATCAGTCTATAGTCAAGACTACAGATCAGTATATAGTCAATATTATAGATCAGTATATAGCCAATACTATAGATCAGCCAATAGTCAATACTATAGATCAGTCTGTAGTCAAGACTAGATCAGTCTATAGTCAAGACTATAGATCAGTCTATAGTCAAGTCTATAGATCTGCAATATATTCGAGACTATATTCAAGACTATAGAGCAGTCTCTAGTCTTAACTATAGACCATTCTATAGTCAAGACTACTGATCAGTATATGGATCTGTCAATAGTCAATACTATTGATAAGTCTATTGCCAAGACTATAGACCAGTCTATAGACAAGGCTATAGACTAGTCTATAGACAAGACTATAGATCAGTCTATAGTCAAGTCTATAGTCAAGACTATAGATCAGTCTATAGTCAAGACTATAGATCAGTCTATAGTCAAGACTATAGATCAGTCTATAGTCAAGACTATACATCAGTCTATAGTCAAGACTATAGATCGATCTATAGGCAATACTATAGATCACTCTAGAGCCAAGACTATATATCAGTCTATATTCATGTCTATAGATCTGCAATATATTCGAGACTATATTCAAGTCTATAGATCGGTCTCTAGTCTTAACTATAGAACATTCTATAGTCAAGACTACTGATCAGTATATAGATCAGCCAATAGCCAATTCTATTGATCAGTCTATTGTCAAAACTATAGGTAAATACGTAGTAAAGATAGTACAGACTATAGATCAATCTATAGTCCAGACTATAGATCAGTCTACAGTCAAGACTATAGATCAGTCTATAGTCAAGACTATAGATCAGACTATAGTCACGACTATACATCAGTCTATAGTCAAGACTATAGATCAATCTATAGTCCAGGCTATAAATCAGTCTATAGGCAAGACTATAGATCTTTCTATAACCAAGACAATATATCAGTCTATATTCAAGTCTATAGATCTCCAATATAGTCG
>NW_023994421.1:0-2500 GCF_015586225.1 Lucilia sericata | reverse complement strand
TATTTAAAAGATAATTTTTTTTATACTTTCAGCAAAAGAAGGAAGATTTGTATTAATTTATGAAAATTATAAATTAAAATGATAACGAATTATAAAATATTTTTCTTTAATGCTTAAATGATTTTAGAATCCAAGCGATTAAAAATAATTGCAATTGAATTTTTTAATAATTAATGGGGACTGTAAGAAGAAAAATAAATAACATAATGCAATATTGGATTCTATATTAAGCCCCCTTTACACGAGCACACAATTAATGTGATCGTGTAAAGAGTCATAAATACCGAAGTTTCTAAATGCTCTATTTCAAAGAAAGATTAGATTAGAACTGAGATACTTATTCTTAAGACTAAATTTAAATCATACAAAAATATCAAGTTATATCGATGGATTTTAACCTAAAAAGCAGTTCGAATTATATTGCTGCTCAGACTTACATACACTATTGTAACTATAAAGTTGTAACTTGTATGTAATATCTATGACATGCCTTAATATTTTCTTTTATTGTAAGTACAAACATATGTAATCAAAATATTTCTTATCATTTATACATTTTGGTTTTGCTACAATATTTAATAAATATTCATTAATAGAAAATAATGAAAAATTGTATAAGTAAATAATTTAATATGATATTTATTAAAATGTCAATGTACTACTTTGACAGTTTATAGCTTTGATATTTGATATGAAAACATTTATTTGTTTATATTTAATAACAAATTTGAAAACAATAATTTGCAATAATTGTTAATAATAATACAGCAGGTACTTTTTAAAGTCTTTATAAGACCTACGATCTATGAGAGAGAAATAATTTTAGACATGTTTTTCGGCTAATGTTCCCTAGCAATACGCCTTCAACATGCCTCTGCATTGTAAAAACCTAAGCTTGTAACGAAAATTTTAGATTTATATAGCATTTAAAATAATAGCATTTCTGAAAATAGGTTAGGTAAAAAACATGTCTTCCTAAACTAATAGACGACTTAAAGATAGGGTCCTGACATTCCCAGTTCTTCGACGTTTTAGTCAAACTCTGGAAAATAGCCTATGTAAAAGAAGCTTCCGATCTTTAACATTTTCCTTTAATATAAAAAGTGCGTAATGGTCCCATTAGCTATGTATGTATTTTTATTAAACGTTTCTTTAAATGATGTGAACAAATATTAGACGTTTTTATTCGTTGTGGAAAATCAAAATTTGATAAAAACAAAAATGAAAATTTCTATTGTTTACCACGCGGAAATTTTTAATAAATAAATATAAATATACATACATATATACATACATACATATATAGATTTTATATGTATTTAACTAAGACATTCCACATGGTCCATGTTTTTTTTACGATGCCTTCTTATATTATAATAAAAGTTCGTTCTCTAAAATTAGATTGTTTATCTTTTTAGCACCCGCACATTGTTTTTTTTTTCTTTTCTTGTTCAAGAATAAAAAAATCTTGTTAAATTATAATTTTATTAAATTAAGTAAATTCTCTTGAACTTGTCCGAAGAACTTTGTTTATGAAAATGAAAACTACAGAAAAGATAAACTATAGTTTGAAAATAGTGACAGAGAAAACTTTTACTTTAATTAAATTAAATTTATCTTTCTTTTTAAGTAAAAGTATTTTCGTACGGTGGGCAAAATTTATGAAAACATTAAAAAATTAAACAAGAGTGTTTCTACAAACAAGATAATACATCAGTTCATAGTCAAGACTATAGATCAGTCTATTGTGAAGACTTTAGAACAATTTATCGTCAAGATTATTCATCAGTCTATAGTCAAGACTAAGTATATGACAGCCTATAGTCAAGACTATAGATCAGTCTATAGGCAAAACTAAAGATCAGTCTATACTCAAGACTGTAGATCAGTTTATAGTCAAGACTATAGAACATTCTATAGTCAAGACTATAATCTAAAGTCTTGACTGATCTACAGTCTGGAGTATAAACTGATCTATAGTCTTGCCTATAGACTGGTCTATAGTCTTGACTATAAAATCTTCTATAGTCTTGACTGTAGAATATTCTATAGTCTTGACTGTAGAATATTCTATAGTCTTTACTATAGACTGATCTATAGTCTTGACTATAAACTGATCTATAGTCTTGACTATAGACTGATCTATAGTCTTGACTATAGACTGATCTATAGTCTTCTCTATAGACTGATCTATAGTCTTGACTATAGACTGATCTATAGTCTTGACTATAGTCTGATCTATAGTCTTGTCTATAGACTGATCTATAGTCTTGCCTATAGACTGATCTATAGTCTTGCCTATAGACTGATCTATAGTCTTGACTATAGAATGTTGTGTAGTCTTGACTATAGAATGATCTGTAGTCTTGACTGTAGAATATTATATACATAGTCTTGACTATAGACTGATCTATAGCCTTGACAATATAATGTTCTATATTGTTGACTTTAAACTGATCTATAGTCAAGTTTAGTCTTTCGTCTAGACGATAGATCAGTC
>NW_023994420.1:325000-358203 GCF_015586225.1 Lucilia sericata | reverse complement strand
TCTATAGCCTAGTCTATAATCTAGTCTATAGTCTAGTCTATAGTCTAGTCTATAGTCTAGTCTATAGTCTAGTCTATAGTCTAGTCTATAGTCTAGTCTATAGTCTAGTCTATAGTCTAGTCTATAGTCTAGTCTATAGTCTAGTCTACAGTCTAGTCTACAGTCTAGTCTACAGTCTAGTCTGTAGTCTAGTCTACACTCTAGTCTATAGTCCAGACTATTGTCTAGTCTATAGTCTACTCCATGGTCTAGTCTATAGGTTAGCATATAGTCTAGTTCATAGTATAGTCTAGTCTAGCCTTGTCTATAGTGTAGTCTAGTCTATAGTTTAGTCTAGTCTATGGTCTAGTTGTAGTCAATTTTATAAATTTCCTTCTGAACTGGTTTTTCAGTGTAAAAATTATTCTCGATTAAAATATTACCCACACAATATATTAATTTCTGTCTGTCTTACTTTAACAGTAATTACAATATAAATTTTATGTATTTATTTTGGCAAACAATTTGTAAAAAATTATTAATTAAAATAATTTTACAGGATTAATTAGCTACTCAAGTGTTCAGTTGTGTTTCCAGTAGATATTTATATAAAATTCTCTTTATCATAATTTATGTTCGAAAAAGAAGTCGAAAAATAAATCATTTCATTTGCAATTTAATCAATTTACTCATTTGAACATTTAAAATAATTTTTATTTTAATAATAATTTATATTGAAAAACTGACCTTATCCAAAAGAAAAACGTACATAATATTGAATACTTACATATGCATGTACATACACTAATTACTAACTGGAAATGAAGCCTACATACATATGAGTAAATACATAATGGTAATTACCCGGCAGTATGCTAAGGGGACGAGTAAGATATTACTGCAAAGCTAATGAAAGTGATTCTTTGAAATTTAGTAGCATCCTTGAAACTTTTGCATCTAATTAATTAAAAATATTTAATTTTTGTACTTTATCATTGCTTCACTTGTGATATAAGTAGCGAATGGTAACCGAAAGTAGCCATTTGGGGGATACCTAATAATGTTATTTAGTCGACAAAGCACGAACTGCTGGGCATTTAATCACTTGCCATTAAAAGCTACAAAATTTATTCGGAAGTATGAGTATAAATAAATGAATGAGTGTTTAAATTACAAATGTACTAACTATATGTATCATCATTATCGTCACCATCATACCTCACACATTTTGTGTAAATGACAAAATCACTTTAAATTAAAATTAATTTTATATAAATTCACTTGTGCATGTTTAAACAGATTTATAATGATGAGCTTGTCGATGTGTATCTGATTATGTTTAACAAATTTGTTTGCGTTTTTGAATGAATTTCACTCCGTGTGTCTGTCTGTTGAAGCGTACGTCTGTCGTTACCTGCATCTAATTTATAATGGTCTTATAATTTCTGTTGCATGACCGGCCGACTGACTAATCGCTTCTCGTCTTTAGATTAAAAAAAAAAATTAAATTAAATTACAAGTACAAATTCTCGCATAAATTATTGACAGGAAATACCATGAATATTTTTTGGGGAAAAAATTTTTCATTATTAAAAATATGATTAAAACTGATGCACATACACAAAACATTAGAAATATAAAACAGTAGGGCAAAATGTAAACAAATTCAAGATAAATTTTATTTATTAACACAACATAATTTGTTAAAAAATAATTAAATGGTCAAGTCTGTATTTTAGTCTATAGTCTAGTTTATAGTCTAGTCTGTAGTTTAGTCTATAGTCTAGTCTATAGCCTAGTCTGTAATCTAGTCAATAGTCCAAGCTTTAATCTAGTCTGTAGTCTAGTTTATAGCCTTGCTATAGTCTAGTCTAGTCTATAGACTAGTCTATATAGTCTAGTCTATAGTCTAGTCTATATTCTAGTCTATAGTCTACTCTATAGTCTAACCGATGGTCTAGTCTATAGTTTAGTCTATAGTTTAGTCTATAGTATATTATATAGTTTAGTCTATAGTCTAGTCTATAGTCTAGTCTATAGTCTAGTCTATAGTCTAGTCTATAGTCTAGTCTATAGTCTAGTCTGTAGTCTAGTCTATAATCTAGTCTATAGTTTAGTCTAGTCTATAGTCTAGTCTATAATCTAGTCTATAGTTTAGTCTAGTCTGTAGTCTAGTCTAAAGTCTAGTCTGTAGTCTAGTCTATAGTCTAGTCTATAGTCTAGTCTAGTCTAAACTATAGTCCAGTCTATAGTCTAGCCTATAGTCTAGTCTATAGTCTAGTCTATAGTCTAGTCTATAGTCTAGTCTATAGACTAGTCCAGCGGTTCCCACCGATTTTTACTTCGCGGACCCCTTGAAGAACTTATTTAATTTCGCGGACCCCCATACATATTTTGATATCTTATTGTTCTAAATAATTGTCCATCCGAAAATTGACCCAGTTCAATAATCCCTAGGTCTAATAAATGTAGAGATGTCAAATCTAAAATATTCCCGTACATTGAGAATATATAATATTTCAGATAGGTTTTCAATTGCATGTTTTGAAGATAGAATGACTTCTTTGTTGATATGTTAACATGATGTTTAATTTTATGATCGTGAGATCTTTCATGTTAATTTTTCTTCAAGGTAGCGAAAAGGTTTCTTTATCAAATATTGTCACATGTGCTTAAGGAGTCACGTTTCAAAAATTTGTTGCGATTGCAAAGGCTGAACTGAGTAAGTGAGCTAAGTTTTCGGGAAAATAATATAAGAAAGTTGGACTTCTTCTATGTTGTTGCGGAATGCGTTATCCGCATATTATATGATTTGAACTCTTTGTTAAAGTACTGTGAATTTGGAACTTAAATTTGAATTTTAAAATACCAACGAATTATTTTACTTCATGGTTTTTGGCTACATATTTACGCGAAACGCTATGGATTTTCTGATGTTAATTTAATAATATGTATTGGTCGACAAAATCAAGTTAAAATCTGTGTATCACGTCGGATTGGAATATTTATAAAGAGATGCATAAAGAGTCACCTCTGTTTTGGAAATATATAATTTTAGTCCTTTCAAACAAGAACACTTTTGCTTACAATTTGATAAACTTAAATCTGTAATAAGCTTGTCTTTGAATTGAACTTCATACTCCGGAATACCAGTATCCTAATTTAATTGTAAGGCAGAGTATTATTTGTCTGAAATAAAAACCATAATTTCAGTACATATACAGGAAATAAAAATTACAAATCACGCAATACTTTACTTTATAAAAGTTATACAATAAATTTGTAGGGCCTAGCTTCTTCTGATAAACAACCAAAAAAATAAATTCAAAAGTCAACCAAAAAATTTGGGATTATTGCACAAAAATTGGAGATATTTGTACATACATATAAAAGCAGAATATTTTTTATTCATGTTTTTTCGTTCGTCTTCGCGGACCCCCCTAGGATTTTACTACGGACCACTAGGGGGTCCGCGGAACCCCCATTTGGGAACCGTTGGTCTAGTCTATAGTCTAGTCATAGTCTAGTCAATAGTCTAGTCTATAGTCTAGTCTATAGTCTAGTCTATAGTCTAGTCTATAGTCTAGTCTATAGTCTAGTCTATGGTCTAGTCTATAGTCTGGTCTATATAGTCTAGTCTATACTCTAGTCTATAGTCTAGTCTATAGTCCTAGTCTATACTCTAGTCTATAGTCTATTCTATAGTCTAGTCTATAGTCTAGACTATAGTCTAGTCTATAGTCTAGTCTATAGTCTAGTCTATAGTCTAGTCTATAGTCTAGTCTATAGTCTAGTCTATAGTCTTGCCTATAGTCTAGTCTATAGTCTAGTCTATAGTCTAGTCTATAGTCTAGTCTATAGTCTAGTCTTAATCTAGTCTATAGTCTAGTCTATAGTCTAGTCTGTAGTCTAGTCTATAGTCTAGTCTATAGTCTAGTCTATAGTCCTAGTCTATAGTCTAGTCTATAGTCTAGTCTATAGTCTAGTCTATAGTCTAGTCTATAGTCCAGTCTATAGTCTAGTCTATAGTCCAGTCTATAGTCTAGTCTATAGTCTAGTCTATAGTCTAGTCTATAGTCTAGTCTATAGTCTAGTCTATAGTCTAGTCTATAATCTAGTCTAGGTAGTCTAGTCTAGTCTGTAGTCTTAGTCTTAGTCTAATCTATAGTCTAGTCTATAGTCTAGTCTATAGTCTAGTCTATAGTCTTGCCTATAGTCCTAGTCTCTAGTCTAGTCTATAGTCTAGTCTATAGTCTAGTCTATTGTCTAGTCTATAATCTAGTCTATAGTTTAGTCTATAGTCTAGTCTATAGTCTATTCTATAGTCTAGTCTATAGTCTAGTCTATAGTCTAGTCTATAGTCTAGTCTATAGTCTAGTCTATAGTCTAGTCTATAGTCTACTCTATAGTCTACTCTATAGTCTAGTTTATAGTCTAAGTCCAGTCTATAGTCTAGTCCTATAGTGTAGTCTGTAGTCTATTCTATAGTCTAGTCTATAGTCTAGTCTATAGTCTAGTCTATAGTCTAGTCTATAGTCTAGTCTATAGTCTAGTCGATAGTCTAGTCTATAATCTAGTCTTAATCTAATTTATAATCTAGTCTATAGTCTCTAGTCTATTGTCTAGTATATAGTCTATTCTATAGTCCAGTCTATAGTCCAGTCTATAGTCTAGTCTATAGTCTTCGATATCGCGAAAAAACGATATCTCGTCTCGACCTTTGACCTCATGAATTCATTATTTTATATACCTCCCTCGTAAGTATTTCTATTTACTTTAATATCCTTCAAATGATTAGAAATATCAGCGCCAAATGTTTCTTACATTATTTGTTTCTTCCATCATTTATTACTCACTGCCAATGGAACCCAAAATTTGTACAAATTATTGTTCTGACAATCTAATTAGTATTCTGGTTGTAGGCCACATACTGGCACTAGAATACATCACAAAACAACATATTCAACTGATTGTGAACAATTTGAGTAACAAGACAAGACCAAAATTGTGTCATGGTTACACTAAATCTGAAGGCATTTAGAAAATAACTATAACAGGAATTTGAAAGTTTAGAAATTTAAAGAAAATATGTTTTGTTAAATGATAATTTTACAAAACTGTAAGTTTTGTTAAATAATTTGCAATGACATATTGAATCTTAATATTGAAGGCCTTAAAACTTGTCAGCTCCTGTAGTATTTCAGTGTTGATTTTGTTTATATTAGAAGACAAAGTGTGGCAAGGAATATTGTATTTGTGTTCCTAAGAAAAGATAATGAAGATGATCAATCCGTACTTTAAAGTGGGAGTGGTGTCAATAGTAGTTGTATTTCATAAGAAGCTTCTAAATACAAATTGAACTAGAAAAAGCTTACTTACTTTTAAAAACTCTATAGTGTATTTTAACAGTCGTTTTTGCCTGTACTCTATATTATTTCCCTAATGAGCAGGAAAGACATTTTAGACATGCTCAACAACAATAAAAACAAAAATCTCCAAAAAATACAAAAAGCCACACAAAAACTAAAATATTGTATCAAAATTCGTAATGAATCTTATTAAGTTGTGGTCATTAAATAATAATGTTGTGCCAACATCTAAAATTATCTAAATACCTCAAAATAAACAAATAGACAGTCAGACAGACAGACAATTACCAAAAGAGCTAATGTATAGCAAACTATACAAGACAAATAAATGAAAATAAAATTTTCATATAAAAGCTGTTGATGATTCAAGGTAATTAAACAGTAACAATAGAACTTTGTTTAAGACAGCATCTTTCAGCAACAACAGCTCCATAATACATCCAAAGAAATATTCCCCAAAGAGAAATAATACGTAAAAACATTAATAGCAGCAACATGTTTAAGTTTGTAAGTACACGAATGTATCCTTCCTTGAAATGTTGAATACCAGTCGAAAGCTATTGAAATGTAATAAATTTCTTTAATTAAATACACGTTCTTACTCTCTTTCTCCTTCTTCACTTCTCTTTAACTTAATCCCTCCTCTCCTAGTTGCCTTTGTGCTTAATATCTCTAATTGCTTTGGTGGCTAGCAGACCCAGTGTTTTAGAATCTCATCATGCCGCCTACTCACCGTATCATCATACACCTCTGCTGACATCCTCTCCTTATTCCGCTCTTGATGCTGGTGTTGCTGCTTATCCTCACGGTGGATTTGTTTCACCTTTATATGGCTCTCATTTGTCTCATGTTCCTCACCATATCTCACCATATGTTGGCTCCTCTTCGCCCTATATTGGTGGTCATCATTATGGTTTACATCCCTACGATTCGTTGTTTCTAAGACATTAAAAGGTATTTAGTGCCTTTAATGAGGGCAATGAGGCAGTATATTGCTGGCAATGTCGAGTGGAGAATTATGTTGAGTATTATTGTAAAGTACTTAAGTTAACGTTTTAAATGTTTGTAATAAATTACCAAATTTAAATTGAGGATATAAATTAAATGGAGAGTATTTTTGAGATATATTTAGATTAGGAAGAAAGTAGACATTTTAAGAAAACTGTTTGATTTAATAGTAATTATTATATCTTATTATAGACTTGACTAGACTAAAACCTAGACTATAGGCTAGACTATAGGCTAGACTATAGACTAGACTATAGACTAGACATAGACTAGACTATATACTAGACTAGACTATAGACTAGACTATAGACTAGACTATAGGACTAGACTAGATAGACTAGACTATAGACTAGACTATAGACTAGACTATAGACTAGACTATAGACTAGACTATAGACTAGGACTATAGACTAGACTATAGACTAGGACTATAGACTAGACTATAGACTAGACTATAGACTAGACTATAGACTAGACTATAGACTAGACTATAGACTAGACTATAGATCGACTATAGACTAATAGACTAGACTAATAGACTAGACTATAGACTAGACTATAGACTAGACTATAGACTAGACTATAGACTAGACTATAGACTAGACTATAGACTAGACTATAGACTAGACTATAGACTAGACTATAGACTAGACTATAGACTAGACTATAGACTAGACTATAGACTAGACTATAGACTAGACTATAGACTAGACTATAGACTAGCTATAGACTAGACTATAGACTAGACTATAGACTAGACTATAGACTAGACTATAGACAGACTATAGACTAGACTATAGACTAGACTATAGACTAGACTATAGACTAGACTATAGACTAGACTATAGACTAGACTATAGACTAGACTATAGACTATCTAGACTATAGACTACTAGACTAGACTATAGACTAGACTATAGACTAGACTATAGACTAGACTAGACTATAGACTAGACCATAGACTGGACTATAGACTAGATTATAGACTAGACTATAGACTAGATTATAGACTAGACTATAGACTAGACTATAGACTAGACTATAGACTAGACTATAGATTAGACTATAGACTAGACTATGGACTAGACTATAGACTAGACTATAGACTAGACTATAGACTAGACTATAGACTAGACTATAGACTAGACTATAGACTAGACTATAGACTAGACTATAGACTAGACTATAGACTAGACTATAGACTAGACTATAGACTAGACTATAGACTAGACTATGGACTAGACTATAGACTAGACTATAGACTAGACTATAGACTAGACTATAGACTAGACTATAGACTAGACTATAGACTAGACTATAGACTAGACTATAGACTAGACTATAGATTAGACTATAGACTAGACTATAGACTAGACTATAGACTAGACTATAGACTAGACTATAGACTAGACTATAGACTAGACTAGAGTATAGACTAGACTATAGACTAGACTAGAGTATAGACTAGACTATAGACTAGACTATAGACTAGACTATAGACTAGACTATAGACTGGACTATAGACTAGGCTATAGATTCGACTATAGACTAGACTATAGATTAGACTATAGACGAGACTATAGACTAGACTATAGACTAGACTGTAGACTATAGACTAAATTCAAGACTGGACTATAGACTGAACTATAAACTAAGCTATAGAATAAGCTATTGACTAGACTATAGACTAGACTATAGACTAGACTATAGACTAGACTATAGACTAGACTATAGACTAGACTATAGACTTACTAGACTAGACTAGACTAGAGTATAACTAGACTATAGACTAGACTATAGACTAGACTATAGACTAGACTATAGACTAGACTATAGACTAGACTATAGACTGGACTATAGACTAGGCTATAGATTCGACTATAGACTAGACTATAGATTAGACTATAGACGAGACTATAGACTAGACTATAGACTAGACTGTAGACTATAGACTAAATTCAAGACTGGACTATAGACTGAACTATAAACTAAGCTATAGAATAAGCTATTGACTAGGATATAGACTAGACTATAGACTAGACTATAGCCTAGACTATAGACTAGACTATAGCCTATACTATAGACTAAACTATAGACTAGATTCTAGACTAGTATAGGCAATTATACTATAGACTGGGCTATAAACTAGGCTATAAACTTGAGTTAGCCAATACTCTAAACTATTGACTATAATATAGACTACTTTGAATAGACTTTAGACTAGACCATAAACTAACCAATCCACCACAGAATAGAAAATGGACTAGATTGGACTATATAACATACTAGACTATGGAATAGACTAGAATTTAGTCCAAATTAGAAAGTAACCTTCAGACTATAGATCATGTAAATATGCATATGTAAACTATGAATAATTCATTGTTCAAACATTTTCATGTGAAGAAACAAAACATTTATAATTGAAACAAAATCCTCCCCATCTTATCCAGCCTCCCTGTCAGTTAACCAGTCTGTCTGTCAGTCCTCCATACATAAATTTTTTTGGTCAGTCAATTACAAATGTACACAACAAAATTCTTGTGCAAAACTACAGATATACATACCTACAAACATATTTATTGCATGTTTACCAAATGACCACAAATCTGCAACATCCTGCTGATGAAATCTAGACCTGAAAACTCACATACAAAACATCAAGAGACTAGGATAATACTACAAAACCTACAAAAAATTGCTCAAACATAGCAACCAAACCAGGAAATACTAAGTATGACAACAAGTACATACTAGAAAAAATTAGGAAACAAGAGAACTCTCTCAGCCAATAAGTCATTAATTAAAGCCACTGCTATTTACAGCAAACTTCAATTGGGGAATACAAAAAATAAAGACGCAGAAAAGTAACTACATTAGCAGTTTCTACTCATTGACATACAACTTTTAAAAAAGTTTAATTAATACTGATTTTGTTATTAGCAAAATTTAAAACTTTTGTTTTTTTGACCCCTCACCATCCACTTATTTCCTTTGTAGCTTGTTCTTTTGTTTTCCATAATCGAGTTTAAAATATTTCTGTACTCATTTCAATTTCCGTTTGTCCGCACTTCCATCTTTTATACTTTATTCTTTTGTCTACAACTGAAATTTGTTGCTTTTTTCTCTTAATTTAAATTGAAATTTAATGAAGGAGTGTCTGAAAGTGACTTTAGAAACAAAAAAGTATTTTTTATTTCCCAGTTTTACAAGAACATCCTTTAGAAATTGTTGCTTCACTCTATAGACTTACATACATATATTTTCCTTTTCTGCTTTTCCATTTTTTGTGTCTGGATATTTTTTTTGCATTATTTCCGTTTTTGAACTCGTTGTAAGTATTGCCTAACAGGCACAACATTAAAGTTTTAATAAGACTGAGGCATTTCTTTGAAGAGAAAAAATCGGTAATACAATTTTTTGTTCTAGGCCAAAATACCTTTGAACTACTATTTTAAGTTACAATGAATTACGTTTGGGGGATTTTGCTAGTCTCTGTCTGTGCAGTAGTACATAAATAGTGCACTTAATAAGATTGCATGGAACGAACAGTTCTACCGAGTAAATAAAGTTCATGTGATTAAATTATAGTGTTCTTTGTATGGTTTCCTTTTGGAGTTTATATAAGACACGGCTTATTCTATTTCGATATTTAGTGTTTTTATCCAGAAAACATTTAAGTTTGATGCTTATTTGAGAGTGATTGGAAATCACAGTTCAGACTATTGATTAGCCTATATTCCACACTACAGATTAGATTGTCTATCAGACCAAAGTCCAGTTTGTATACTAGTCCATAGTCCAATATAGTACAGAGTATAGGCTAGACTATGGTCCAGACTAAATACTATGATCCAGAATATATACTTGACTCTAGTCCAGAATGTGGACTGGACTATAGTCCAGACTATAGACTAGACTGTGGACGGACTATAGTCCATACTATGGACAAGACTATAGACCAGACTATAGACTAGATTATGAGTAGACTATAGTCGAGACCATAGATTAGACTATAGAATAGGCTATAGTCCAGACCAAAGAATAGTCTATAGACTAGACATTAATCCAGAGTATAGACTAGACTATAGACTAGGCTATAGTCCAGACTATACACTAGACTATAGACTATAGACTAGACTATAGACTAGACTATAGACTAGACTATAGACTAGACTATAGACTAGACTATAGACTAGACTATAGACTAGACTATAGACTAGACTATAGACTAGACTATAGACCAGACATAGACTAGACTATAGACTAGACTATAGACCAGACTATAGACTAGACTATAGACTAGACTATAGACTAGACTATAGACTAACCTATAGACTAGACTATAGACTAGACTATAGACTAGACTATAGACTAGACTATAGACTAGACTATAGACTAGACTATAGACTAGACTATAGACTAGACTATAGACTAGACTATAGACTAGACTATAGACTAGACTATAGACTAGACTATAGACTAGACTATAGACTAGACTATAGACTAGACTATAGACTAGACTATAGACTAGACTATAGACTAGACTATAGACTAGACTATAGACTAGACTATAGACTAGACTATAGACTAGACTATAGACTAGACTATAGACTAGACTATAGACTAGACTATAGACTAGACTATAGACTAGACTATAGACTAGACTATAGACTAGACTATAGACTAGACTATAGACTAGACTATAGACTAGACTATAGGCTAGACTATAGACTAGACTATAGACTAGACTATAGACTAACTATAGACTAGACTATAGACTAGACTATAGCTACTAGACTAATAGACTAGACTATAGACTAGACTATAGACTAGACTATAGACTAGACTATAGACTAGACTATAGACTAGACTATAGACTAGACTATAGACTAGACTATAGACTAGACTATAGACTAGACTATAGACTAGACTATAGACTAGACTATAGACTAGACTATAGACTAGACTATAGACTAGACTATAGACTAGACTATAGACTATAGACTATAGACTAGACTATAGACTAGACTATAGACTAGACTATAGACTAGATATAGACTAGACTATAGACTAGACTATAGACTAGACTATAGACTAGACTATAGACTAGACTATAGACTAGACTATAGACTAGACTATAGACTAGACTATAGACTAGACTATAGACTAGACTATAGACTAGACTATAGACTAGACTATAGACTAGACTATAGACTAGACTATAGACTAGACTATAGACTAGACTATAGACTAGACTATAGACTAGACTATAGACTAGACTATAGACTAGACTATAGACTAGACTATAGACTAGACTATAGACTAGACTATAGACTAGACTATAGACTAGACTATAGACTAGACTATAGACTAGACTATAGACTAGACTATAGACTAGACTATAGACTAGACTATAGACTAGACTATAGACTAGACTATAGACTAGACTATAGACTAGACTATAGACTAGACTATAGACTAGACTATAGACTAGACTATAGACTAGACTATAGACTAGACTATAGACTAGACTATAGACTAGACTATAGACTAGACTATAGACTAGACTATAGACTAGACTATAGACTAGACTATAGACTAGACTATAGACTAGACTATAGACTAGACTATAGACTAGACTAAGACTAGACTATAGACTAGACTATAGACTAGACTATAGACTAGACTATAGACTAGACTAAAGACTAGACTATAGACTAGACTATAGACTAGACTATAGACTAGACTATAGACTTGACTAAAGACTAGACTATAGACTAGACTATAGACTAGACTATAGACTAGTAGACTAAAGACTAGACTATAGACTAGACTATAGACTAGACTATAGACTATACTATAACTAGACTAGATAGACTATAGACTAACTATAGACTAGACTATAGACTAGACTATAGACTAGACTATAGACTAGACTATAGACTAGACTATAGACTAGACTAGAGACTAGACTTAAAGACTAGACTAAAGACTAGACTATAGACTAGACTAGACTAGACTATAGGACAGACTATAGGCTAGACTATAGATAGACTATAGATTAGACTATAGACTTGACTATAGGACAGACTATAGCTAGACTATAGACTAGACTATAGACTAGACTATATACTAGGCTATAGGCCAGACAATAGGCCAGACTATAGACTACACTATAGTCCAAACTGCAGACTAGACTATAGTCCTGCTGTGAGCTAGACTATAGTCAATATTGTAGACCAGACTATAGTCCAGACCGCAGACTAGACTATAGTCCAGATTATATTTTTTTTCTTTTGTTAATAAAAAACACATTTTCAGATTTTCAACAAATAACTTTTAACATTTTTTTATTTAATCTTTTTTTTCGTTTTCTCTGTCTATTAAAACCTTTTAACAAAAAAAACAATTACACAACAATTATGAAAAAATTCTTAAATTCTCGTTAAATAAAACACAACATTTACTTGCGCAACAAGTATGAAGCAGCATAAGGATAAGTAGAGTAAGCAGCAGTGTAAGGAGAAGCTACATAAGAAGCAGCATAAGGATAATCATAATAACCAGAATAGGCAGCAGCATAGGGTGAAGTATAGGCGGCTGTATAGGCAGCAGTATAGGGTGAGGAATAGGCAACAATATCAGGTTTAGCAGCAGCCAAGGCAACAACAGCCATTAAACACAAAGCAAACTTTAAATAGAGATAGAAAAAAATATTAAATAAATTGATTATTATTTTTTTGTATAGATTTTTGTTTGTTTCAAAAACAAAAATCCTTTAGACTGAAACTAATTTAATTTCCAACAATTTATTTACAAATAATTTAATAACAACTACTTACGAATTTGAACATTTTGTTTTTTTTTGTTTTAAGGGTGGTTTTGTGGTTTGTTTTATTAAATGATTTAATTAAACTGATAACAAATAATTAAAAACTATTGGTATTTATAGTTAAAATAAATAAATATTTTTCTATATTTTTGTTGTTGTAATTAAATATTCTAGGCCTAAAATAGTCTATCTATGTGAGTGTGTGTGGGAGGTTGCAAGTAAACAATTTATTTTATGGTTGTTATTATTAAACGTTTTATATTTTTCATATTATGCAAGGTGTTACTAGAATTTTTAAATTTGAAAAACGTTTATAATTTGTATAATGGTTAAACACATACATTTACAAAAACACTAAAATGGACAGTTTATGTGCTGAAACTGTCATAGTCATATTTTAGTGTTTATGACAGTACGTGTGTGATAATATTTATATGAAATGCTTTAGGGCCAAATTTGTTTGCTCAAAGCCTTCAGCTGCTAATTATCGGTAGACATTAGGGCGGCAAATCTTAATTGAAAACTGTAAATTATTGATCTCAGTTTCAACTATAGATTGGTGCTATAGTCTAGTGTATAGTTTAGTCTAAAGTGTAGTCTATAGTCTACAATGTACTATATAGTCTAGTCTATAGTCTAGTCTATAGTCTAGTCTATAGTCTAGTCTATAGTCTAGTCTATAGTCTAGTCTATAGTCTAGTCTATAGTCTAGTCTATAGTCTAGTCTATAGTCTAGTCTATAGTCTAGTCTATAGTCTAGTCTTTAGTCTAGTCTATAGTCTAGTCTATAGTCTAGTCTATAGTCTAGTCTATAGTCTAGTCTATAGTCTAGTCTATAGTCTAGTCTATAGTCTAGTCTATAGTCTAGTCTATAGTCTAGTCTATAGTCTAGTCTATAGTCTAGTCTATAGTCTAGTCTATAGTCTAGTCTAGTCTATAGTCTAGTCTAGTCTATAGTCTAGTCTAGTCTATAGTCTAGTCTAGTCTATAGTCTAGTCTAGTCTATAGTCTAGTCTATAGTCTAGTCTATAGTCTAGTCTATAGTCTAGTCTATAGTCTAGTCTATAGTCTAGTCTATAGTCTAGTCTATAGTCTAGTCTATAGTCTAGTCTATAGTCTAGTCTATAGTCTAGTCTATAGTCTAGTCTATAGTCTAGTCTATAGTCTAGTCTATAGTCTAGTCTATAGTCTAGTCTATAGTCTAGTCTATAGTCTAGTCTAGTCTATAGTCTAGTCTATAGTCTAGTCTATAGTCTAGTCTATAGTCTAGTCTATAGTCTAGTCTAGTCTATAGTCTAGTCTATAGTCTAGTCTAGTCTATAGTCTAGTCTATAGTCTAGTCTATAGTCTAGTCTATAGTCTAGTCTATAGTCTAGTCTATAGTCTAGTCTATAGTCTAGTCTATAGTCTAGTCTATAGTCTAGTCTATAGTCTAGTCTATAGTCTAGTCTATAGTCTAGTCTATAGTCTAGTCTATAGTCTAGTCTATAGTCTAGTCTATAGTCTAGTCTATAGTCTAGTCTATAGTCTAGTCTATAGTCTAGTCTATAGTCTAGTCTATAGTCTAGTCTATAGTCTAGTCTATAGTCTAGTCTATAGTCTAGTCTATAGTCTAGTCTATAGTCTAGTCTATAGTCTAGTCTATAGTCTAGTCTATAGTCTAGTCTATAGTCTAGTCTATAGTCTAGTCTATAGTCTAGTCTATAGTCTAGTCTATAGTCTAGTCTATAGTCTAGTCTATAGTCTAGTCTAGTCTATAGTCTAGTCTAAAGTCTAGTCTATAGTCTAGTCTATAGTCTAGTCTATAGTCTAGTCTATAGTCTAGTCTATAGTCTAGTCTATAGTCTAGTCTAAAGTCTAGTCTATAGTCTAGTCTAGTCTAGTCTAGTCTATAGTCTAGTCTAGTCTATAGTCTAGTCTAGTCTATAGTCTATCTAGTCTATAGTCTAGTCTATAGTCTAGTCTATAGTCTAGTCTATAGTCTAGTCTATAGTCTAGTCTATAGTCTAGTCTATAGTCTAGTCTATAGTCTAGTCTATAGTCTAGTCTATAGTCTAGTCTATAGTCTAGTCTATAGTCTAGTCTATAGTCTAGTCTATAGTCTAGTCTATAGTCTAGTCTAGTCTATAGTCTAGTCTATAGTCTAGTCTATAGTCTAGTCTATAGTCTAGTCTATAGTCTAGTCTATAGTCTAGTCTATAGTCTAGTCTATAGTCTAGTCTAGTCTATAGTCTAGTCTATAGTCTAGTCTATAGTCTAGTCTATAGTCTAGTCTATAGTCTAGTCTATAGTCTAGTCTATAGTCTAGTCTATAGTCTAGTCTATAGTCTAGTCTATAGTCTAGTCTATAGTCTAGTCTATAGTCTAGTCTATAGTCTAGTCTATAGTCTAGTCTATAGTCTAGTCTATAGTCTAGTCTATAGTCTAGTCTATAGTCTAGTCTATAGTCTAGTCTATAGTCTAGTCTATAGTCTAGTCTATAGTCTAGTCTATAGTCTAGTCTATAGTCTAGTCTATAGTCTAGTCTATAGTCTAGTCTATAGTCTAGTCTATAGTCTAGTCTATAGTCTAGTCTATAGTCTAGTCTATAGTCTAGTCTATAGTCTAGTCTATAGTCTAGTCTATAGTCTAGTCTATAGTCTATAGTCTAGTCTATAGTCTAGTCTATAGTCTAGTCTATAGTCTAGTCTATAGTCTAGTCTATAGTCTAGTCTATAGTCTAGTCTAGTCTAGTCTATAGTCTAGTCTATAGTCTAGTCTATAGTCTAGTCTATAGTCTAGTCTATAGTCGTCTATAGTCTAGTCTATAGTCTAGTCTAGTCTATAGTCTAGTCTATAGTCTAGTCTATAGTCTAGTCTATAGTCTAGTCTATAGTCTAGTCTATAGTCTAGTCTATAGTCTAGTCTATAGTCTATCTATAGTCTAGTCTATAGTCTAGTCTATAGTCTCTATAGTCTAGTCTATAGTCTAGTCTATAGTCTAGTCTATAGTCTAGTCTATATCTAGTCTATAGTCTATCTATATCTAGTCCTATAGTCTAGTCTATAGTCTAGTCTATAGTCTAGTCTATAGTCTAGTCATAGTCTAGTCTATAGTCTAGTCTATAGTCGTCTATAGTCTAGTCTATAGTCTAGTCTATAGTCTAGTCTATAGTCTAGTCTATAGTCTAGTCTATAGTCTAGTCTATAGTCTAGTCTATAGTCTAGTCTATAGTCTAGTCTATAGTCTAGTCTATCTAGTCTATAGTCTAGTTCTATAGTCTAGTCATAGTCTAGTCTATAGTCTAGCTATAGTCTAGTCTATAGTCTAGCTATAGTCTAGTCTATAGTCTAGTCTATAGTCTAGTCTATAGTCTAGTCTATAGTCTAGTCTATAGTCTAGTCTATAGTCTAGTCTATAGTCCGTCTATAGTCTAGTCTATAGTCTAGTCTATAGTCTAGTCTATAGTCTAGTCTATAGTCTAGCCTATAGTCTAGTCTATAGTCTAGCCTATAGTCTAGTCTATAGTCTAGTCTATAGTCTAGCCTATAGTCTAGTCTATAGTCTAGTCTATAGTCTAGCCTATAGTCTAGTCTATAGTCTAGTCTATAGTCTAGTCTATAGTAGTCTATAGTCTAGTATAGTCTAGTCTATAGTCTAGTCTATAGTCTAGTCTATAGTCTAGTCTATAGTCTAGTCTATAGTCTAGTCTATAGTCTAGTCTATAGTCGTCTATAGTCTAGTCTATAGTCTAGTCTATAGTCTAGTCTATAGTCTAGTCTATAGTCTAGTCTATAGTCTAGTCTATAGTCTAGTCTATAGTCTAGTCTATAGTCTAGTCTATAGTCTAGTCTATAGTCTAGTCTATAGTCTAGTCTATAGTCTAGTCTATAGTCTAGTCTATAGTCTAGTCTATAGTCTAGTCTATAGTCTAGTCTATAGTCTAGTCTATAGTCTAGTCTATAGTCTAGTCTATAGTCTAGTCTATAGTCCTAGTATAGTCTAGTCTATAGTCTAGTCTATAGTCTAGTCTTAGTCTAGTCTATATCTAGTCTATAGTCTAGTCTATAGTCTAGTCTATAGTCTAGTCTATAGTCTAGTCTATAGTCTAGTCTATAGTCTAGTCTATAGTCTAGTCTATAGTCTAGTCTATAGTCTAGTCTATAGTCTAGTCTATAGTCTAGTCTATAGTCTAGTCTATAGTCTAGTCTATAGTCTAGTCTATAGTCTAGTCTATAGTCTAGTCTATAGTCTAGTCTATAGTCTAGTCTATAGACTAGTCTATAGACTAGACTATAGACGATAGACTATAGACTAGACTATAGACTAGACTATAGACTAGACTATAGACTAGTCTATAGTCTAGTCTATAGTCTAGTCTATAGTCTAGTCTCTAGTCTAGTCTATAGTCTAGTCTATAGTCTAGTCTAGTCTAGTCTATAGTCTAGTCTATAGTCTTCTATAGTCTAGTCTATAGTCTAGTCTATAGTCTAGTCTATAGTCTAGTCTATAGTCTAGTCTATAGTCTAGTCTATAGTCTAGTCTATAGTCTAGTCTATAGTCTAGTCTATAGTCTAGTCTATAGTCTAGTCTATAGTCTAGTCTATAGTCTAGTCTATAGTCTAGTCTATAGTCTAGTCTATAGTCTAGTCTATAGTCTAGTCTATAGTCTAGTCTATAGTCTAGTCTATAGTCTAGTCTAGCTATAGTCTAGTCTATAGTCTAGTCTATAGTCTAGTCTATAGTCTAGTCTATAGTCTAGTCTATAGTCTAGTCTATAGTCTAGTCTATGTCTAGTCTATAGTCTAGTCTATAGTCTAGTCTATATTCTAGTCTATAAGTCTAGTCTATAGTCTAGTCTATAGTCTAGTCTATAGTCTAGTCTATAGTCTAGTCTATAGTCTAGTCTATAGTCTAGTCTATAGTCTGTCTATAGTCTAGTCTATAGTCTAGTCTATAGTCTAGTCTATAGTCTAGGTCTATAGTCTAGTCTATAGTCTAGTCTATAGTCTAGTCTATAGTCTAGTCTATAGTCTAGTCTATAGTCTAGTCTATAGTCTAGTCTATAGTCTAGTCTATAGTCTAGTCTATAGTCTAGTCTTATAGTCTAGTCTATAGTCTAGTCTATAGTCTAGTCTATAGTCTAGTCTATCTAGTCTATAGTCTAGTCTATAGTCTAGTCTATAGTCTAGTCTATAGTCTAGTCTATAGTCTAGTCTATAGTCTAGTCTATAGTCTAGTCTATAGTCTAGTCTATAGTCTAGTCTATAGTCTAGTATAGTCTAGTCTATAGTCTAGTCTATAGTCTAGTCTATAGTCTAGTCTATAGTCTAGTCTATAGTCTAGTCTATAGTCTAGTCTATAGTCTAGTCTATAGTCTAGTCTATAGTCTAGTCTATAGTCTAGTCTATAGTCTAGTCTATAGTCTAGTCTATAGTCTAGTCTATAGTCTAGTCTATAGTCTAGTCTATAGTCTAGTCTATAGTCTAGTCTATAGTCTATCTATAGTCTAGTCTATGTCATACTAGTCATAGTCGATTAGTCTAGTCTATAGTCTAGTTAGTCTAGTCTATAGTCTAGTCTATAGTCTAGTCTATAGTCTAGTCTATAGTCTAGTCTATAGTCTTATGGATATGGTCTAGTCTAGTCTAGTCTATAGTCTAGTTCTATAGTCTAGTCTATAGTCTAGTCATAGTCTAGTCTATAGTCTAGTTATTCTAGTTAGTCTTATTCTATAGTCTAGTCTATACTCGAGTCTATAGTCTAGTCTATATTCTAGTTCGGATTCTTATCAGATCCTACTTATGATTATGGGCAAAATTCTGGTTTTTGTTCCGATTATAACGCAGATTTTGGTTTAGATTCTTATTCATATTTACTTCCAGATTCTGATGTATTTTCTAGTGCAGATTATAGTTTGGGATTCCAGTTCAGATTCTGGTCTAGATTCTAGTTTAGATTTTAGTTCCGATTCTAATTCAGATTTTAGTTCAGATTATAATTAAGGTTCTAGTTGATTTTGATTTTTGTTCAGATTCTTGTTCCAATTCCTTTGCAGATTTTTGGTCACATTTTAATCATGGTTTTAGTTCAGAATCGAATGGGAATTTTATTAATCATTCTAGTTCAGATTCTAATTCAAATTCTAGTTCAGATTCTAGTTCCGATTCGAATGCAGATTGTAGTTTAGATTCTAATTCAGATTTTAATTCATATTCTAGTTACCCATTCTAATTCAGATTCTAGTGGTCTAAATTAAAGCTAAAAGTAATTTGGCGTACATTTCCCTTTTTGCACAAAACGTACCTATAATCCAACTCATGTCATATCTGTCTACAAATACATATGTATGTATGTGTGTATATGTAAATCTTACTTTACATTACCTTTTTGCTTGACCACTTTTAGCGTCATTATCATCATCAGCACCATTCATGGTTTACTATGCCAATAACCTGGTACAACAGCCAAAAAAGAAATTGAACAAAACCCCATTAGAGACAAAAAAAACCAACCCTGTTTACACATTAATGTTTACCTAAAAATAACATATGATTTTCTTGTTTCGATTTGTATCTTTTTTCTTTCTTTATATTTATTTGAGGTGCTTTTATTTTAGCTCTTTTTTTAGAGGTTTTCTCTTTTTGTTGGTTGAGCCAATTATGTCACATTTGTGTTCATTTCCCTTGATGCAATTAAATAGACAGACGACCGTCCAACCGACCATCTACAAAATCAAATTTAGTTCATCAGGTCTAATATTGAATATGAAAAATAAATAACGAACAAAAAGTAGAATGTTTAGAAAATATGGAGCAATTGTTAAATTTTAAAAGATTGAAATAAAATAAAGGGAATCACTGTTTTTAAAATACATAAACATTTCTGTCCATCTGTACAATTTCGAAAGCCCCAAGAATCTTACGGACCGAAAACATGAATTATTATTTTAAACATAGAATCGAATTATGCGTTATTAACAATCAGGATAATCGGTTCAAAATGTTTGAGACTTGACCCAAAAACCACTACAACCTAGGACGCTTTGCAGCATCACTTCTCAATAATATAAACAAGACTTCTTTTCACCAAAAATTGCTCTAAAATGTTCTACAGTATCGTACATTTAATCTGTAGTATTTTTGATTTACTCTAGTATTTTATATTTAAAAAGTAAACAGGATTATAAACATCAAAAGACAACAAAAATCTGTTATAAAAAAAAGGAAAACTAGCAGATTTTTTTCCTCCATACGATGTAAAAAGGGTAGAAGTTACATGTGTATTTAGTTTATAGAATTTTTAACAAAGATTAAGTTGATATTACAAGTAGATTTACATGCCAAAATATTTACATGTTAAAAGTTAAAAAAGTTTTTCTACTACATAGACATGAAGGTATTTAAATGGTTTTTAACCCAGCAAACCAGCAAATTAAACAGAATAATAAACCCAGCAAACCAAAAAACTTAGATTCCACTTAATATTCTAGTTCAGATTCTGGTTCAGATTAAAATTCTAATTCAGATTGAAATTATGATTCGAATTTGGATTCTAGTTTATATTCAAATTAAGATTCTGGTTACAAATTAACAACAATTTTTTTGTTAATTTCCATTATTTACTGGGTTATATAACAAACGTTTACAATACCTGTACATTTTATTAGCAACTGAAAATAATTTTAAGTTTTTAATAAAAACAAAGTTTGATTACTTTTATAAACTTTGCTAGCAGGTATTTTGTTTATAACATAAGTACTAGGGTGATCGACTCGATTTTTCAACCGGTTTTAAAACCGGTTTTTTCTGCTTTACCAGTGTCGGTTTTTTCTTAATGTTGATTTTTCGAATATCGAATAACCCGGTTTTTTCATTTTTTAAAAACCGGTTTCGAATACTTTTATTTGCTTTGTATTCAAAGATTATTTAAATGAAATTTTTAAGTAAATAATAATACAGCCCGTCTAAATTTTAAAAATATTCGAGTCGAGGAACTAGCGTTAAACTTTTTTGATTTTCCTAATTAATTAAAAAAAATAATTTGTAAAACTGATAACTGTTTGATAAAATTTTATCAATCTTAAGATTATATTCCAATTACAATAATTAATTTACGGCTGAAATTTTATGGAAGTGTTGGAATGCCTATGCGGATTTCCAAAACAGGGCTTTTAAAATAAGCTAGGATTACATAGTACCTTATGTATAACAGAAGTGTCCCACTTTTTTCCTAATTTTTTTATATTATAGAAATAAAGTAAATCAGACGACTAGATCTAAAGTTATAATCTTTTAAACTGTTAAAAATCATTTCGGGTCAAGTTTTATTAATCAAATTTAAACATAAACATTAAGTTTTTCAAATTAAAATATATTTTTTTTATTTATAAAAAAAACCGGTTAACCGGTTTTTTCTGAATTTGAAAAATATCAACCGGTTTTTTTTAAATGTCAGCTATTCGAACTATTCGAAAACCGGTTTTTGAAAAATGTCGAATAATCGATCACCCTAATAAGTACTGAAAATACCATTTTTTTTGATTCGTTTAAATAAAGATTTATTTGGGTTTTGTTGTTTAAATTATTTGAGGTTGTAAGATAAAATGAAGTATTCTTAGCAGATTTACAATTGACAAAGAAAGTGCTTCAGAGTTTCACTGTGTCCTCACATGTTCTACATTCGTTTGAATCAGCACATACAATTTCGCATTTCCATTACTGAAAAATTAAAATTTTAAAATAGTACTAACTTATAACAAAATAGTACTTTTTAGGTTTTAGACTAGACTATAGACTAGATTATAGACTATTTTAAAGACTAGACTGCAGACTAGACAAAATACTATACTATAGACTATATACTAGACTATAGAATATACTACCTACTATACTACAGACAGATTAGACTATAGACTACACTAGACAAGACTTTAGACTAGACTAGACTATAGACTAGACTATAGACTAGACTATAGAGCTAGACTATAGACTAGACTATAGACTAGAACTATAGACTAGACTATAGACTAGACTATAGACTAGACTATAGACTAGACTATAGACTAGACTATAGACTAGACTATAGACTAGACTATAGACTAGACTATAGACTAGACTATAGACTAGACTATAGACTAGACTATAGACTAGACTATAGACTAGACTATAGACTAGACTATAGACTAGACTATAGACTAGACTATAGACTAGACTATAGACTAGACTATAGACTAGACTATAGTCTAGACTATAGACTAGACTATAGACTAGACTATAGTACTAGACTATAGACTAGACTATAGACTAGACTATAGACTAGACTATAGACTAGACTATAGACTAGACTATAGACTTAGACTATAGACTAGACTATAGACTAGACTATAGACTAGACTATAGACTAGACTATAGACTAGACTATAGACTAGACTATAGACTAGACTATAGCTATAGACTAGACTATAGACTAGACTATAGACTAGACTATAGACTCGACTATAGACTAGACTATAGACATAGACTATAGACTAGACTATAGACTAGACTATGGACTAGACTATAGACTAGACTATAGACTAGACTATAGACTAGACTATAGACTAGACTTATAGACTAGACTATAGGACTAGACATTAGACTAGACTATAGACTAGACTATAGACTAGACTATAGACTAGACTATAGACTAGACTATAGACTAGACTAGAGACTAGACTATAGACTAGACTATAGACTAGATATAGACTAGACTATAGCTAGACTATAGACTAGACTATAGACTAGACTATAGACTAGACTATAGACTAGACTATAGACTAGACTATAGCACTAGACTATAGACTAGACTATAGACTAGACTATAGACTAGACTAAGACTAGACTATAGACTAGACTATAGACTAGACTATAGACTAGACTATAGACTAGACTAGACTAGACTATAGACTAGACTATAGACTAGACTATAGACTAGACTATAGACTAGACTATAGACTAGACTATAGACTAGACTATAGACTAGACTATAGACTAGACTATAGACTAGACTATAGACTAGACTATAGACTAGACTATAGACTAGACTATAGACTAGACTATAGACTAGACTATAGACTAGGACTATAGACTAGACTATAGACTAGACTATAGACTAGACTATAGACTAGACTATAGACTAGACTATAGACTAGACTATAGACTAGACTATAGACTAGACTATAGACTAGACTATAGACTAGACTATAGACTAGACTATAGACTAGACTATAGACTAGACTATAGACTAGACTATAGACTAGACTATAGACTAGACTATAGACTAGACTATAGACTAGACTATAGACTAGACTATAGACTAGACTATAGACTAGACTATAGACTAGACTATAGACTAGACTATAGACTAGACTATAGACTAGACTATAGACTAGACTATAGACTAGACTATAGACTAGACTATAGACTAGACTATAGACTAGACTATAGACTAGACTATAGACTAGACTATAGACTAGACTATAGACTAGACTATAGACTAGACTATAGACTAGACTATAGACTAGACTATAGACTAGACTATAGACTAGACTATAAACTTAACTATAGACTAGAGACATCACCTTCATATTTAATTCACATTTAATTCACCCAAACAAAACTGCAAATTCTTAGAAACGTTACAAACACACATCAACTTGATTCTTTAAATATCAACAAAAATCAATGCCAGGGTCAAAAGTTCTATAATAAATTTTGTAAAACAAATTATAATTTAATTTTAATATTATTATATAATAACCTCAAAAAATTAATTTATGAATAAATCAATTCATTTCCAAAAAAAAGTTTCAATATTCTTAACTGGTATTTTGTCATACACAAGTATTTATATAAATTTGTGGCTGAGTTCGTCACTTAGTGCATTAGAATATGGAAAATGAATTTAATTATGAAATGCTTCTAGAATATTTAATTAAAAACCAAAACAACAGCAACAATTTTCAAAACATAAAAGCCAAAAAACACCCACCTAAACCTACATTCATGTGTCATTTACAGTGGCAGTCTTTGTAGAAAAAAACACTTTTAATTTTTTTTTATTAAATGAAAATGAAATTAAAACATTAAAGCCAAGTTTACCATAAAATAAACACAGACAGCTGACCTTCACCAGGAAGACGTGCCTGGCTAAAACATTTAAAGTGTTTAAAACGTTTTAGTTTTATTTTAATCTTTTTTTTTTCAACAATTTTAGTATAAAATGTAAATGTTTTTTATTTAATACTATCAGTTTTAAAACTAACGTGTTAGCAAAACTAAAAAAATCAAAACAAAATGTTCAAATTCGTAAGTTTTTAAGTGCAAATCAATTAAAGGATTAAATTTTTAAATTGTACATTTTTTTCTTATCCTATAGTTCGCTTTGTGCTTGTTCGCTGTAATTGCCTTGGCTGCCGCTAAACCCGGTATTGTCGCTCCCTTGGCTTACTCTGCTCCCGTAGTAGCTGCCGCCCCCTACACTGCTGCTTATACCGCCCCTTACACTGCCGCTTACACTGCTCCTTATGCTGCTGCCTACTCCGCTTACTCTGCTTATCCTTATGTAGCTGCTCCTTATACTGCTGCCTACTCTGCTTATCCTTATGCTGCTTCTTATGTTTTGCGCAAATAGATTTTATATTTTAAAGAAGAATTTGTTAATATTTAATGTTATTTGTTGATTTTGAAAACGATAAAAAATGAAAAAACTATAAATGAAATCCAGAAAAAAATAAAATAATTTTACTTTAGAAAAAATGTGACAAAAAATTATAAAATTTTTTTACTATTTAATTGAAAATTTTTTGATAAAAATTTTGTTTTTTAGAAAATTTTCGATAAAAATTTACTTTTTATATAAATTTTTCGATAAAAATTTGCTTTTTGTTGAAAATTTTCGATAACAATTTACTTTTTATAGAACATTTTCGATAAAAATTTACTTTTTATAGAAAATTTTCGATAAAAATTTACTTTTTGTAGAAAATTTTCGATTAAAATTTACGTATTATAGAAATTTTTCGATAAAAATTTACTTTTTATAGAAAATTTTCGATACAAATTTTCTTTTTATAGAAAATGTTCGATACAAATTTTCTTTTTATACAAAATTTTCGATACAAATTTTCTTTTTATACAAAATTTTCGATACAAATTTTCTTTTTATACAAAATTTTCGATAAAAATGTTCTTTTTATACAAAATTTTCGATAAAAATACACTTTTTATAGAAAATTTTCGATAAAAATACACTTTTTATAGAAAATTTTCGATAAAAATACACTTTTTATAGAAAATTTTCGATAAATATACACTTTTTATAGAAAATTTTCGATAAAAATACACTTTTTATAGAAAATTTTCGATAAAAATTTTCTTTTTATAGAAAATTTTCGATAAAAATTTTCTTTTTATAGAAAAATTTCGATAAAAATTTTCTTTTTATAGAAAAATTTCGATACAAATTTTCTTTTTATAGAAAATTTTCGATACAAATTTTCTTTTTATAGAAAATTTTCGATAAAAATTTTCTTTTTATAGAAAATTTTCGATACAAATTTTCTTTTTATAGAAAATTTTCGATACAAATTTT
This sequence comes from Lucilia sericata, assembly GCF_015586225.1. Taxonomy (NCBI): domain Eukaryota; kingdom Metazoa; phylum Arthropoda; class Insecta; order Diptera; family Calliphoridae; genus Lucilia; species Lucilia sericata. The sequence continues at coordinate 332,399 of NW_023994420.1, read as the reverse complement.
CTTTTTATAGAAAATTTTCGATACAAATTTTCTTTTTATAGAAAATTTTCGATACAAATTTTCTTTTTATAGAAAATTTTCGATACAAATTTTCTTTTTATAGAAAATTTTCGATACAAATTTTCTTTTTATAGAAAATTTTCGATAAAAATTTTCTTTTTATAGAAAATTTTCGATACAAATTTTCTTTTTATAGGAAATTTTCGATACAAATTTTCTTTTTATAGGAAATTTTCGATACAAATTTTCTTTTTATATAAAATTTTCGATAAAAATTTTCTTTTTATATAAAATTTTCGATAAAAATTTCCTTTTTATATAAAATTTTCGATAAAAATTTCCTTTTTATAGAAAATTTTCGATAAAAATTTCCTTTTTATAGAAAATTTTCGATAAAAATTTTCTTTTTATAGAAAATTTTCGATACAAATTTTCTTTTTATAGAAAATTTTCGATACAAATTTTCTTTTTATAGAAAATTTTCGATACAAATTTTCTTTTTATAGAAAATTTTCGATACAAATTTTCTTTTTATAGAAAATTTTCGATACAAATTTTCTTTTTATAGAAAATTTTCGATACAAATTTTCTTTTTATAGAAAATTTTCGATACAAATTTTCTTTTTATAGAAAATTTTCGATACAAATTTTCTTTTTATAGAAAATTTTCGATACAAATTTTCTTTTTATAGAAAATTTTCGATACAAATTTTCTTTTTATAGAAAATTTTCGATACAAATTTTCTTTTTATAGAAAATGTTCGATACAAATTTTCTTTTTATAGAAAATGTTCGATACAAATTTTCTTTTTATAGAAAATTTTCGATAAAAATTTTCTTTTTATAGAAAATGTTCGATAAAAATTTTCTTTTTATAGAAAATTTTCTTTTTATAGAAAATTTTCTTTTTATAGAAAATTTTCGATAAAATTTTTCTTTTTATAGAAAATTTTCGATAAAAATTTTCTTTTTATAGAAAATTTTCAATAAAAATTTTCTTTTTATAGAAAATTTTCGATAAAAATTTTCTTTTTATAGAAAATTTTCGATAAAAATTTTCTTTTTATAGAAAATTTTCGATAAAAATTTTCTTTTTATAGAAAATTTTCGATAAAAATTTTCTTTTTATAGAAAATTTTCGATAAAAATTTTCTTTTTATAGAAAATTTTCGATAAAAATTTTCTTTTTATAGAAAATTTTCTTTTTATAGAAAATTTTCGATAAAATTTTTTACTTTTTATAGAAAACTTTCGATAAAAATTTTTTACTTTTTATAGAAAACATTCGATAAAATTTTTTTACTTTTTATAGAAAACTTTCGATAAAAATTTTTTACTTTTTATAGAAAACTTTCGATAAAAAATTACTTTTTATAGAAAATGTTCGATACAAATTTTCTTTTTAGTCTAGTCTATAGTCTAGTCTATAGTCTAGTCTATAGTCTAGTCTATAGTCTAGTCTATAGTGTAGTCTATAGTCTAGTCTATAGTCTAGTCTATAGTCTAGTCTATATTCTAGTATATAGTCTAGTCTATAGTATAATTTTTTTTTTATTATTTTTCACATATTCTAATATAAATAAAGACACAAACGTTTCGTTAATTATCTACTTTATTTTCAAGTAAATAAATTTAATTGTTTTCATTTAAATTTTTTCAGCAGTCACTTAGTTAACAGTAACAAAATTTTTCCTTCACATAACAACCGACAACAAATTACAGCTAAACATTAAAAAATTTTACTGAGATATTTACTTGCGCAACAAGTAAGAAGCAGCATAAGGATAAGCAGAGTAGGCAGCGGTGTAAGGAGCAGCTACATAAGGAGAAGCAACATAGGGGAAGGCAGAGTAAGCAGAGTAGGCAGCAGCATAAGGAGTAGTGTAAGCAGCAGCGTAGGGTGCGGTGTAAGCAGCAGTATAGGGAGCAGCAGCTACTACGGGAGCTGAGTAAGCCAAAGGAGCCACAATACCGGGTTTAGCGGCAGCCAAGGCAACAACAGCGAACAAGCACAAAGCGAACTAGAAGTTAAAGAAAATTAAATTAATTTGAAATAATTATATTAAAGAGTTTTCAATAAAACTTACGAATTTGAACATTTTGTTTTAGTTTTTTTGTTTTAATTGTTTTGTTAACAGAACTTATTGAACTGATATTATTTATTTATTGATTTTTGGTATTTATAGTAAAAAGTTTTAATGGTTTAATGGTAAACAATTAAAATTTGCATATTTTAGCCAAGCACGTCTTTTTTCGTAAGGCCAATCGTTTTGGACAGTTTGCAAGTCGGTGGTTTGTTTTAAGGGAGTGTGTGGGTTTGTGTGTCATACATTTTTTTTCTTTATTTTTTATAAATTGAAATTTTTATAAAAATGTTCTGTAAACAATAGTTAACTATTCGTTATTGCTTTAAAATTTATAAATGTAATACATAATTCAAGGGTATTAAAAACATTTTGGCAATTCTATTAAATATTTTATTTCGGTTAAAAAATAAATTTTCTGTTTAAAGAAGATTTTTACAAAATTTTATATTTAAAGGCAATTTTTACAAAATTTTCCAGGAAGTTCTAGTTCAGTTCTAGTTCAGTTCTAGTTCAGTTCTAGTTCAGTTCTAGTTCAGTTCTAGTTCAGTTCTAGTTCAGTTCTAGTTCAGTTCTAGTTCAGTTCTAGTTCAGTTCTAGTTCAGTTCTAGTTCAGTTTTAGTTCAGTTCTAGTTCAGTTCTAGTTCAGTTCTAGTTCAGTTCTAGTTCAGTTCTAGTTCAGTTCTAGTTCAGCACTAGTTCAGTTCTAGTTCAGTTCTAGTTCAGTTCTAGTTCAGTTCTAGTTTAGTTCTAGTTCAGTTCTAGTTCAGTTCTAGTTCAATTCTAGTTCAGTTCTAGTTCAGTTCTAGTTCAGTTCCAGTTCAGCACTAGTTCAGTTCTAGTTCAGTTCTAGTTCAGTTCTAGTTCAGTTCTAGTTTAGTTCTAGTTCAGTTCTAGTTCAGTTCTAGTTCAATTCTAGTTCAGTTCTAGTTCAGTTCTAGTTCAGTTCAGTTCAGTTCTAGTTCAGTTCTAGTTCAGTTCTAGTTCAGTTCTAGTTCAGTTCTAGTTCAATTCTAGTTCAGTTCTAGTTCAGTTCTAGTTCAGTTCTAGTTCAATTCTAGTTCAGTTCTAGTTCAGTTCTAGTTCAGTTCTAGTTCAGTTCTAGTTCAGTTCTAGTTCAGTTCTAGTTCAGTTCTAGTTCAGTTCTAGTTCAGTTCTAGTTCAGTTCTAGTTCAGTTCTAGTTCAGTTCTAGTTCAGTTCTAGTTCAGTTCTAGTTCAATTCTAGTTCAGTTCTAGTTCAGTTCTAGTTCAGTTCTAGTTCAGTTCTAGTTCAGTTCTAGTTCAGTTCTAGTTCAGTTCTAGTTCAGTTCTAGTTCAGCTTTATAACTCTTAACTTTACTATAAATAATATTCCCATATAATTTCTATGCACTTCCGTCAAATTAAAAAAAAAGTATTGATTATTTACCATGACCATTATTTGAACCTATACACACAATAATATATATTTTTAAAACTATTGTAAAACACAAACACGTAGTAATTGTTATTCAAAGAAAATCAAACATTAAAACAAATCATTTTTTTATTAACTTTAAAATTAAAGTTTATTAATGCTACAATAAATATAAACTAATTGAAAAAAATGTACTTTCAAATGCAGCAAAAAAAAAACTTAAACACGTATGTAAACTATATAATGACGTAGTGAATACAAGTAGCAATCACGTAGCGGTAGTAACACAAGCAATTTATTTGATTTATTAACAATTTTATGGAGCAAAATGAATCATTAATTGGAATTTTAATGAGTGTTCCAAAATAAAGAGGAATTTAATTCGAAAATTGTTTAAAGTTGAGATTTTTTTAAAAATTGATTAAACAAAATAAAGTAAATAGCGTTTTCGATATGTCTGCGAAACTCTAATTACTTGGGAAATTTTTAAGATACTTGAAAATTTTCTTCAACATTTTAAAATAAAAAAACACAAATTCATATCGTTTTAATAAAATTTCACTCTATAAGAGCAAGTTTATTTAGTTTTTTTTTCATCAGTTATTTAAGTTCCATAAACAAATTCTTTGCACTCTTTTGAAAGCCTATAGTTCCCAAACTACTTGCGCAACAAGTAAGAAGCAGCATAAGGATAAGCGGAGTAGGCAGCGGTGTAAGGAGCAGCTACGTAAGGAGAAGCAGCATAGGGGTAGGCAGAGTAAGCAGAGTAGGCAGCAGCATAAGGAGTAGTGTAAGCAGCAGCGTAGGGTGCAGTGTAAGCAGCAGTATAGGGAGCAGCAGCTACTACAGGAGCCGAGTAAGCCAAAGGAGCCACAATACCGGGTTTAGCGGCAGCTAAACAACAGCGAACAAACACAAAGCGAACTGAAATAGAAATAATATATTTTTTTATTAGTTTTTATTTCAATTGGCAAAATTTCTTTTGAAAACTTACGAATTTGAACATTTTGTTTAATTTGTTTGGGTTTGTTTAGTTTTACAGAACTTTTTGAACTGATACTAATTGGTGTTTGTAAATGAGTTTTTATAATAAAAAAATTGCTTTTCGTTTAATTTTGTTTAAAAATTTAAAATTTGCATAATTTGGTCAATTAATGTCTGTGTAGGAATGGCCACTAACAATTTGTTACTATTACTGTGAGACGTGTTTGTTGATAAGTTATTGGTCATTGACATTTGGAAGTATTGTTTTTAGCAATTTAGTAGCTGTTAAAACAATTGTTTCCTATTTGGTGTTTAATGATAAGAAGGTTTTATTAATTGTATTACTTTAGTTACAAAATGAATCGAAGAATTTCATTAAGATTTTGTAGTACTTATTACTTTTTAGTTTAACCTATAGTCTAGAGTCTGGATTGTCTGAACTGCAGTCTCAACTAAGACCTCTACTATAGTTGGAACTATGGTCTTGACTATATTCTTAACTATAGTGTTGACTATAGTCATAATTGTAGTCTCAACAACTAAATTATAAATTTAGTTTTAGTTCACTGCTAGTTCAGTTCTATTTCAGTTCTAGTTCAGTTCTAGTTCAGTTCTAGTTCAGTTCTAGTTCAGTTCTAGTTCAGTTCTAGTTCAGTTCTAGTTCAGTTCTAGTTCAGTTCTAGTTCAGTTCTAGTTCAGTTCTAGTTCAGTTCTAGTTCAGTTCTAGTTCAGTTCTAGTCAGTTCTAGTTCAGTTCTAGTTCAGTTCTAGTTCAGTTCTAGTTCAGTTCTAGTTCAGTTCTAGTTCAGTTCTAGTTCAGTTCTAGTTCAGTTCTAGTTCAGTTCTAGTTCAGTTCTAGTTCTAGTTCAGTTCTAGTTCAGTTCTAGTTCAGTTCTAGTTCAGTTCTAGTTCAGTTCTAGTTCAGTTCTAGTTCAGTTCTAGTTCAGTTCTAATTCAGTTCAAGTTCAGTTCTAGTTCAGTTCTAGTTCAGTTCTAGTTCAGTTCTAGTTCAGCACTAGTTCAGTTCTAGTTCAGTTCTAGTTCAGTTCTAGTTCAGTTCTAGTTTAGTTCTAGTTCAGTTCTAGTTCTAGTTCAGTTCTAGTTCAGTTCTAGTTCAGTTCTAGTTCAGTTCTAGTTCAGTTCTATTTTCTAGTTCAGTTCTAGTTCAGTTCTATTTCTAGTTCAGTTCTAGTTCAGTTCTAGTTCACTATTAGTTCTAGTTCACTATTAGTTCAGTTCCAGTTCAGTTCTAGTTCAGTTCTAGTTCAGTTCTAGTTCAGTTCTAGTTCAGTTCTAGTTCAGTTCTAGTCAGTTCTAGTTCAGTTCTACTTCAGTTCTACTTCAGTTCTAGTTCAGTTCTAGTTCAGTTCTAGTTCAGTTCTAGTTCAGTTCTAGTTCAGTTCTAGTTCAGTTCTAGTTCAGTTCTAGTTCAGTTCTAGTTCAGTTAGTCAGTTCTAGTTCTAGTTCAGTTCTAGTTCAGTTCTAGTTCAGTTCTAGTTCAGTTCTAGTTCAGTTCTAGTTCAGTTCTAGTTCAGTTCTAGTTCAGTTCTAGTTCGTTCTAGTCAGTTCTAGTTCAGTTCTAGTTCAGTTCTAGTTCAGTTCTAGTTCAGTTCTAGTTCAGTTCTAGTTCAGGTTCTAGTTCAGTTCTAGTTCAGTTCTAGTTCAGTTCTAGTTCAGTTCTAGTTCAGTTCTAGTTCAGTTCTAGTTCAGTTCTAGTTCAGTTCTAGTTCAGTTCTAGTTCAGTTCTAGTTCAGTTCTAGTTCAGTTCTAGTTCATAGTTCAGTTCTAGTTCAGTTCTAGTTCAGTTCTAGTTCAGTTCTAGTTCAGTTCTAGTTAGTTCTAGTTCAGTTCTAGTTCAGTTCTAGTTCAGTTCTAGTTCAGTTCTAGTTCAGTTCTAGTTCAGTTCTAGTTCAGTTCTAGTTCAGTTCTAGTTCAGTTCTAGTTTCAGTTCTAGTTCAGTTCTAGTTCAGTTCTAGTTCAGTTCTAGTTCAGTTCTAGTTCAGTTCTAGTTCAGTTCTAGTTCAGTTCTAGTTCAGTTCTAGTTCAGTTCAGTTCAGTTCTAGTTCTAGTTCTAGTTCAGTTCTAGTTCAGTTTCTAGTTCAGTTCTAGTTCTAGTTCAGTTCTAGTTCAGTTCTAGTTCAGTTCTAGTTCAGTTCTAGTTCTAGTTCAGTTCTAGTTCAGTTCTAGTTCAGTTCTAGTCTTCAGTTTCTAGTTCAGTTCTAGTTCAGTTCTAGTTCTAGTTCGTTCTAGTTCAGTTAGTTCTAGTTCTCTAGTTCAGTTCTATGTTTAGTTTTCCTTAATTCAGGTCTGGTTCAGTTTTAGTTCATTTCCAGGTCAGTTTTAGGTCATTTCCAGTGCAGTTCTTTTTCGTTCTAGTTCAGTTCTAGTTCTGAGCTTAAGTCTCAACTATAGCCTCTACTATATTCCCTAGTTTAGACTATAATCTGTACTATGGCCTGAATTAAGACTCTATAATATACATTGTTACCAAAACTGTAGTCTTATCCATATACATACTTCACTATACAAATTAAAGTCTCAACCAAATAATATACAAATTTTTAAGGTAATAATTCAAAAAGTAGTTTCTTAAACCAAACGTTGCCAAAATTTTAATGAGACCTTCATTGAAAATGTTAATTGTTTACACATATTTGCATTATTGTAAAATTATAAGTAAATCGGAAATATATATTACAGATATTTAACGGTTAAAATCAGCAACAGTAAAAATTAAAATTCTATCAATCAACAGCACCCACAATTACAAACTAACCTTGCTGGCAAAAAAGTTTTAATTTTAAACATTTAGCAAAAAAAAACAAAATTTAAATATTTATGCAAATATTTATAATTTACTAAAAAACTAAAATTAGTATAAAAACCTTTAATTATTAACAATTAGTTATCAGTTCAGTAAAATCTGTAAAACTAA